>NC_133977.1:40063871-40363871 GCF_047716275.1 Strix uralensis | reverse complement strand
AACACAGCAGGAAAAGCAAACCCAGCACCCAGGATGCATCGACAAAAGGAGACCAGATGCAGAGTGAAAGGCACATGGTACGGATTCTGGCTTCTCCCTACAAAGATTGCTACAAGAACAGAAAACACGCTGTGATTTATTCTCGTGGCAAAAAGCTGCAAATGGAACAAGAAGTACAGAAATCTCAATATGTTGTTGCTAATACAATTTACATTTAGAACAGTGTGTCCTCCTTCGCCATTATGCTCTGTTTAAACATAACTAAATTAAACTAGTCTATAGGCAGAGCTTCTTGAACTGCAGTCAGAACTTTCACTAAATGAACATCTAACACTTAATTTAATGGTAATTATACAGCTTCTCAAAAAAATTTTTTTCCCCCATGTATTGTATTTGTTCGGTCGTTATCTCCATGTATAATAATATCAAATTATTATGCTGTCTCTCAAAGTTGTAAATCGTATCATTTTTACACAGACCAGAAAATGACTTGCACTTAAAGATATGTTTATCTGTATATATATGGTGGATTTTAAATTGAACAGTTCCAGACATAATTTTCCTAATATTGGTTAATCCATCTTTAATTAAAATGTTAATTGCTAATCCAGATATTACACATAGAAAAAATAAGCCTACAGTAAACTGTGCCTTATTTGCACAAGGGCGAAAAACATGCAATTACATGGCAATCTGCTCTTCAGAATTGCAGTGTAGTCATCTTTCATCTGTGATAACCAACTAAAACCGAATTGTTGAGTTATTGTACTAATTGCTTACCCCCCGAAAATGGAGGGGGGGGAATTTAGTGCTAGTTAAAAATTCCCCCTTGGGTCAAAGTAGGGGCCTGAAATACCCTTCTAGGGGAATTGTTGCACAGAATGGGTTATGCCAGTGCTGCTGCAGCCGAAGTTGCCTCTGATGGTTCCTCAGCTACAAAACAGTGCTGAAATCATGTTCCCTACATGGGCCAGAACAAAACTCCCTCTGTGTCTGAGCAATGTATTTCAGAAGTCAGACCCAGTCAATCTTGTTTTCCAGCCAGGGGTTACAGAAGGTAAAGTTAGCTGGATGAAGCTTTTGCTTGTCACGTAAAAAGTGCATTAAGGCTGCTAACTTGCCTCGGAGGTCCACAGTGAGGAAGACTCATGTTTGCTTTTCATCGTTGAGATACAGTCTGTGTGTAGCTTGGTTTACTGGTTGTTTTTTTAAATGTAATACCATACAGAGTTAAGCAAGTGAAGTTGCAGCATTTCTTGCTTAGCAAGTAACAGTTCTGTGATGCCCTGCGCAAAGTCACATGTGTAGCTGTGGTCAGTAAGTCTTGGGGGGGGGCTTGAATTAAATGATCTTGTTAACAGAAGATAATTACAATCCTAGTGGCTGGAAACTTGGTATTCATGTAAAATATGAGGAAATACGTAATTGCTGAATGGAATGACATACAGTGCATTGTACCTCTGAAATCATTCAGATCTCTTGGCTTGTACATATCTTTTTCATGTGTTGCTAACAGCATTGTTAGGGACAATACACTTTAAACATGTTTCATAAAACTTCTGGAGTAGTCGTGTTGAAATCACAAACTCTTCAAATCACACAAGATTTTTCAGTCAAAGCCATATATTAAATGAGGAAAATAGAGACTTGCCTATAGAGTGCCATCTGTTGATTTTTATTTAATTAGAAAATCATTTTCATAAATCTGTCTCACTTGCACAAAGTGTATACTAATAGATAGGCTTTAAAAAATATCCTCATATTTTTTTCCCCTAAAATCTGAAAGGAAAAACATTCCCCCCAAATACATATAAAATATTAACTATCACTAAATAGTATTTAACAAAAATAATGTCTCTTGATTCCAGAAATCTTAACGATCTGTTCTTATTTGGGGATTGTCTGAATACCATTGGAAAGGCTTTTGGATTTTGGATGTGCTTTTTTCATATTTTTTTTAACCTGTTCATTTTTTTCATCAAAGGAGGTCACCTCTTCACCTTTCTTTTAATCTTTCCTCCCTTTCATTCCCCTTATTCCAGTGTTCTTTCCAACCTGTGAAAGTCACTTAATCTCTGTTTGAGACTGTACCTGATTTGCTCCAGCAGCACGGCTTCTCTTAGCAAGTTCATCCAAATGGATAAAGAGGAAGATGCCTTTGACATTTCTGCTGTACCAGGAGGATGCAGGCGCTCCTTGGCTAAGAGCTACAAAAGAGAGGTTATTTTCGGAATGGTATGGATTTGTATGTATTGCTTTGGCTTGGTTTACACTCACACTGTCTTGGAGACGTGTTTGAATATCTGCTATTGATGCATGAATAATACTGCTATTTATAACTTGTTTTCAGGCAAGAAAACTGGCCCCTGCCACCAGGAGAGGCAGTCTGCCTGCCTTCATGGAAATTATGTTTGTTTCGGTACCTTACAGAGCCAGAATAAATCTAAAAAAGGTCCAAGCTCCACCACTTTTTCAAGGTGAGGGGGTGTTTTTGAGCTGTGTTACTTGGCCAGGCACAGCCCTCTCCAGAATATCTTGTCCCAGCTGACCTGTCCAGGCAAGTCCAAAGGCAGGCTCCTGGGGGAGCTCTTGTCTTTCCCTTTGTCAAGTCCTTAAACCATGTCTAGTAATAAATGTGAAGTTGTGTTATGTGGTGAAAATGTGCCATCCTACCACCTGGTATCCTTATTTCTGCAACTGATCTTCTTCCCCGTGGTCTGTTAATGTCTGGTCTACGTAAAGCAGGCGGGTAGCTGGGGCTCTAGGGCACATGCACTTGTGCTTCAATTGTATCACTTCCTTTTGTTCTTAGCTAGACAGAGCGGATTAAGAATTATTTCTTTTTCCTCTTGCTTGTAGGCTAGGACTAACAAAACCTAAAGACAGTCTGCTATTACAGCTCTCATCTTGGAGAACAGGGTGAGTGATAAGGTGCAGGACTGGTGACCGACAGACAGGTAAAACTGATCTTCACAAGATATTCCCAAAGTCGTCATTCAGTGAATAATTTTATAAATGAGGGGGGTTATATAACAATTGCATTCCCAAGAATAATATGTTTTTCACTTAATTTGGCTTTTCAAGCTGATTTTTCTTGAACCTACAAAACTGACTTTCTTCTGAAGCAGAGGATTGGTTACCAAACAGTTACAAAATGCGTAGTGGATGTATGTTGAGTCAGGGCTTATCTAGTGTAGGAAAAAGGATGCATTTAGGAAGAGAGCATGTAGATAAATCAAAGTTTCTCTTCAAAAGAGATCAGGACACCCACTCCATGAATGTGAGAACTGCCAGGCTTCAAGTGCCACCTATGAACTGGTGATGAAGCGGGAAGAGGGATGCAAAGGTGAATTGACTGAAAAACAGTTTGAGTAGGTGTTAAAAAAAAAAAAAAAGCGCTTCTGCTAGCCTTTTAGTGGGTAAAGTGGCCAGAAGATCCCTTTATTTTTTGAAGCAAAAAAAGATTGGGGTGAAATAGATAACTTTGGGGAAGAAAAAAAAAAATAGAGAAGTGGTAGATGACCTTAATTTCCCAAGAGTGTTTTCTTTTTCCTTCCTTGTTCTACATAAGCAGATTCGCTCTGAGTCTGTAAAGCTTTCACATTTATCTTGGAATAGCCATCCCCAGAGCTTCAACCTTATTACTAAACTACCTTCAGAAAAAAAAAAAAGCTCTAAGTGAAAGTTTAACAACCCCTCTCCTCCAATGAAGATTGTTCAATAAAATCATAACTGTGTATTTCTTGGCCCAAATCCATGTATCTGATTCTGCCCAGGTGCAGGGCAAAACCTGATGAAAGACTAGGAGGACATCCATCAGATTTACTTGTTTCTTCTTTGCTTATTTTGTCTCTGCCTAACCACCACACCCCCCCTTCCTTTATATGCTTTTGGTGCAGCAGAAGTTTGTGAGGCAGTATTGGTGTCTCTAGTGTATAAGACAAGTCTTCACATTTTCTTGCCATACTTATTTTAAACCAGATTTAAAAAGGATCCCTTTCTAATACAACACCCGTAGTTTTATGATTGGAAAGCTCTGTGTGAACCAAACCCCATTACTTATTGTTGTGCTGTTGCTCCTGGACCAGCCTGCCATCGGCCTGGGTTGCTGCACCTCTTCTATCCGATGTGGTTCTCGTTGTGGTTAGCCATTTGTTTCCCATTATAGTCTTCAAAAATCCTACTAGCTTTATATTTATTATGCTATGCCTGTCATCATCAATTTAGAATTTCCTTGCAAAGTAAGCACAACCCTTGTTTTGCTCGGGCAACACCTTAAAACCTAAAACTGTGAGTGCAGTTGTAGAAAATCATACAGGAAAAAAAGTCTGCCTTTAAAAATACATCTAATAACTATGTTCATGTTTCTTCAGTGGTATAGCAATAACTTCTAAGTGCCTTCCCACTGTGGTGATTTCTAGTTCACTTTCAAAAATCCAGCTATTTGAAAATGTCACTATTAATAGCCTGGTGGTAGAATAAAAGATCATTCAATAGGATATCCCAGTTAAGCAGGGTACCTTGTTTACATTGGGTTTCTGCCCAGCAGCTGTTTGTGCTAAAGTTCTGCAAATAATACAGGAATTAATCAAGGTGTAACCATGGGGACAATGCAAGTGTAGTCACTGTAATGTGACCTGTACGGATGAACTACATAATTCATCTGCAATTTGGTATGATCATAGGTAATAAGCTACCAATTTCTTGACTGCCTTTGGTGATATGGTGGTACTGCTGTTGTTCATGCTTCCCAGACGAGTTGAAGAAAATGTAAAACCAGTATTTATTGAATTAGGGCTCCATTTTTCTTAAAGGTCTGTCCATAAGGTGTGAAATTAGGTTCCAAATATGTATATATGCAGCAGCATCAGCATGTTTCTGGGTGCAAATTATATGATAACTTGTGCGTGTTTCTGAGTAAATGTGCAGGGAAAAACAACTGGTCAGTATTAGTGAGAATAGCCATTTAATTGGATTTTTCATATTTATTTTTAGCTTGCAAGATAATTGCCTCATTATGGGTGGTAGATTCTGATTTTATTATATCAATGTTTATCAGAACTACATGCAGTTCCCGGAAAGATGTAACCAGTCACAAAAGCCCTTTGGATGCTCAAAAATGGCTATTAAGAAAGGAATGGTTCAAATGTATGAAGATGGGATATCTAGCAAAACAGCTATTTGGAGGGGGTGGGGCGTGAGGATCATTACATTATGTTAAATTAATAGTACTACTTCAGTTAAGTTGGTCCTTCATTAGAGCTCATCAAGACACCCATGGGAATATATGGATTAGTTTGTTTTAATTGCATTATTTAATTTGATTGTTTAAATTGCCCTTCTATTTTTATACGCAACCATTTTTTAGCTGAAAACGCTTTGTGATTTGTATTTGTGTGTGTGCTTGTTGTGTATGCTCACTACTTTGGTTCTTCTCCAAAAAGCTTTTTTTTTTTTTTATTCCTCAGAAAAATAGTGAGAATTAATGTGTTGGCAAAACCCAGCCATGACTTCAGAGAGAGTTGTGAATAATGAATGCAGGATCTTTCTCTTTCACTGCAATGGCAGTAAAACATTAGACAGCTTTTTATTAAAAATGCTGCATTTGTAACTATGCCCCAGAAAAGAACAATTCAAGTGCAGAAAACTTAGACCCTGGTCCACCAACATATTCTGTGCGAGTGGACAGATGGGGCCTGGTTTGATGTAAGCAGTTTTGCACTGACTCAGACAGCTCTGTGTACATGCTGCTGGATCCAGTTTTTTAATGCTCCTGGAGAAGAAACAAAGTTTGCTTTCAACCAGGGTTAGTTAAAAGATAAACATGCGGGGAACGACATGGGGAAAGCTTTCTGGCTGTATGTTTCCTTAGTCTCACCACGTCAGGGCGTGTAATTCTTGATGCTGTTCTGTGTCAGTCTATAAAACAACTTTATCAAATGTGGCTAACAATAGTTTAAACGTGATTCTGGCAAAGCCAGGCAAGAGTTTCATTTGCACAGCCTAAAGGAATCCTCCTAAACCATCCTCTTGGAGTCAAGGGCAGCTTTGTCATTGACTTAAAGATTAAAGGGTTCAGTAAGGTGAATTGACTTAAACCAAAGTGATTTAGCTCTGATTTAAACCAACAAGCAGAAAACTTTTATTTAAATAATTGATTTTAATCTTATTGTGCATTTATAGTGTTAGCTGTTTCTTAGAGACAAATTACTTGACTGGTGTATCAGTTTAAATGTACTGATTTGTGACCAAAGACAAGTCTAGCAGATACATTTTTGGCCAAACAGTAAAAGACTCCTCTCTTTCTAGTCACATGAGTGTTTTTCCTGACCAGGTCTGTATTCAACCTTAGCTCTTCATAAATTTTTAGCTCTTGTTTGAAATGTGAATGGGTGAGACTGATTTCAGCGTCTATTAATTCTCAAGCCATGTATTGGTTATTATATGCCTTTATTTTAAAACTGGATGTGACTTAGCTCTGATTCCATGCATTTTATTCACCATTTAGAGTGGATTTTTGTGGACGCTAGAGGGAGTACATATTGTTTCAGGAATTTAGAAATTTTAGTACTATCAAACCAGGATGATCTAATCAGGCAACAATATATACCTATATATGTATGATATTAGTAGTCAAGATTGTATATCTCAGGTCACTTGTCAAGGGGAAAACATGCAAAAGAAGCAACGTGTTTTTTTTTTTTTTTTAAATCTTCTCAAAAAAAAAAAGTATTTCTCACATTTTCTGGAATGCAAGAGTGGCACTTTGCATTCTCCAGCATAGTTTAAAATACAAGTCAGGCACAAAGAGGCAAGGCAGTATAGGCAGATTTCAGGCATATACTGTTTTTCAGTCAGTACTGCTGCATGGTTGGATGTGAGAGGGTGGTACTGGCAACATCTGCCTGCTCTTCTGCTGAGCTCGTTTACCATGAGGCTCTGTTTTCCTTGCCCCCCATCACAGGAAACCCCACAAAAACGATAGCATCCAGGCAATACAGATATGAATTGGAAGATTTTTTTTTTTTCATGAAATTCCTGAAATACGTAGGTCAGTAACAAGATAAATTAAAAGGAGAGAAAAGGAAAGTAGTATAATGCTCTCTACGCCTCATCCTTTTTTCTGTATTATTAAGGAAATCTATTGCCTGACTAAAATGAGACTGTTAGGATCTAAAGTATCTTTTGGGCAGGGACAGGGAGTTGTCACTGCATTAAATTGTATAAGATGAATGAGGTTAGAGTGATGATGAAGAAATAGAAATATTCCGTGTTTTCTGATACACAGTAAGGGTTGGAGCACTAGTAGTAGTTTTTTTGGATGCTTTCCCCTCTCTTTTTAGCCTTTTAACTAGTTTTAACTTTGAGTTCCAATGACTCCAGGTTGGTTTCAGTAATGTTATATACATTGCAGGGGAAATATATTGGTTATAATAAGAGTATTTCATCTCAGATGTAATTTTATTGGCTTGCGTTAAAATGCATTGATTTTTTTGGCTGAAATATTTGGGCTTCAGGGTAGATGCATTTGTTCTGGTTAGGAGTGCATTGGAGTCAGTAGAATCTTGTGTTTCAGCAAATACATTTCTATTTAAAAGCAAATGTAACATTTGAGTAGATTAAATGGACATTAATCGGTCAGACATCATAGTTTCAAACATGCCATTCTTTCTAACATGTAAAACATTGACACTTGAAAGAATGCTTTCTAATCTTACTCTGTTAATCATATTTTTAATGTATGTAGTTGTAAATCTTGTGTAATGTGGTGTTTGCCTTACTAAAATACATGTTTATAGTAGTGATTTCTGTCTTAACTCAGGGATAATAAGACTGGCTGATTAATGCCTATTTAATTTTTCTTACCTCTGCAATGTAATTGAAGTGAGATGTGAATGCAGCGTCTTTAAACTATCATCAAACAAGAGCCTTCAAGTTTCTGGTCTGAAGCAGTGCTATCAACATCATCTGTGATAGCAGGTAATCAGTTGCACCTATTGATTTGACACGGATTTCCACCACTTCTGCCAAGTGTGCTGTAACCCCTCCAAAATCGCTGCTAGTCTAAAGTTATTGTTTTCTCTTCTGTGTCGTCTTTTCTGCATTTAAAATGGGAATACTTTCCTATCTTGCATGACAAAGAATAAATAGTAATGTTTTAAAAGCATTATAAAGTTCTAGAGCTTTCTGGCACTGTCAGAGTCCAGAACTATGCCATTAGTACACAGGGTGAAGTTCCCTGGGGCCGGTACTGGAAACCAGTACCCCTTGCATAAGAAACTACCACCTTTGGACCAGAATTGAGACCCAGTATTGAAGCTCAAACCAATGATCGTATGGCTTTTTTCCAGCAAATCACTCTTTCTTGTGTACAGTTATCATGCAAACTCTTTGCTGTGGTCCTTAGCAAATATAAATATAACACATACGTAGACCCCGATTTTTCCTTCCCACGTCAAAATCCATGGAAAAGGCTTTGACAGAGGAAATCTGCAGTTGTTTTCTGGGGAGCGCCTCTCCCCCATTCTTTCTCCTCCTTGTAATTCTCCACCAGTTGTCTCCCATCAGGAAAAGTTGGTTTTGCTCCCTTCTCACTGTCTAGTCACTAGCTCAGATTTTTGACAGGTCTCTGCCAGAGATGAAAGATCTGTGGAAATTATGGGTGTGATAATTCCAGACGAGCTTTGGCTGAGTTTGTTGTCCATGTCGGCAGATGGAGCTCCAATGGACCCCAGCTCTCTTGCCAACACTGAAATTGCTTCACTGCCTGGGCAGCGCAGTTGTTGCTCGATGCCTGGCAGTCTGGTCCCAGGTTCATAAATAAAATGCATTATTTGTGTGTTTTGTGTGTGTTCGTTTCCACAATGGAAGTGACCAGCTATAACACAGATGGAACAAACAGGCTCTGATGGAAACTGTTTACCAAGCCATTACTTCTGTAAAAGAAATATACCTGTGGTGTGGCTGCAGACTGCTGCGGTCTGTGCTGTTTGGCTATGTTGGGGAGGAGGGAGGAGAAGCTGCCCTCTTGCTGTCTTCCTCCTGCCAAGTACACTTCCCCCTGATCAATCTGTGCTCAGAGTACGAGGAGAATGGCATGAGATTCAAAGATTGCTTAAAATGTACATCATTAAGCCAACCCCACAATTTTTTATGAAAGTATGTGTCTAATACTAAGGTTGAATACCTGTGAATAAGATGTGTAAGACATACCTGTTATGGAAATGTTGCTTTACATCTATAAGTCTGTCTTGTGAACTTAACTATTTTTTCCACATTTGGCTGCTCAGCTATCCCTAAATATCATGCAAGTATTAGGTTAATATTAAAAGTCTGTTACAGCTGCCTTTAATTCATATAAGTGTGAGATTATTTTTTTAAGTACTGGAAGAGTCTAGCTACATACAGAAGTACTATCAACTCTAATGGTTGTTACTCAAAGTTAAACAAAGGCAAATAGACTTTTATGTGTCCTAAATCCAACTACTCTGGCTATCAGCAAATTAATGACTTATAAAACCAAAAACAATTCTGCTACATTTAATATTCTGCAACTGCAAGCCAATGTATTATATACATTAATCAATTGGTCATAAACGAACCCCTATTTTGTATACAAGCAAATAAAATAGACATGCCATGACATATTTTATTCATAAACCAATATATAACAAATGGACATAGATTTAATCTCTCACTTTTAAAATAAAATATGCTTCCATCAATCTGCTTGTTATACAAATTTATGTAACCTATATGAATCAATACATGATATATATAATCTACTTTTAACTCTGACATGTTTGGTACTTCATAATTACCTCAATTTAATGAAAAGTTCCTAGTTTTAAGACAGTCCTAGAAGCAACTCAAATTTTAATTAAAAGTTTTACCTTGGTTTTAAAAAGGTCATTTTAGCCAAGGGGAGATAATGTCCTTTTATAGTAGCACATCTTGCTTCTGTTCCTAATTGATGTTATTTGCTGGCTGCTGAAGAATAATTCATGCTGCTGTTAAGGAGAGGAGGAAAAAAAAAAAGGCATTTCAGTAGTGTTGTTGCAATTTTTTTAGAATAATGTTTTTCAGTATCAGAATGTTCATGCTTTCCTTTGTCCTAGTAGGTATCTAGCATTTAAAAAAGAAATGCATAACAATGGTCTTAATTCGTGGAAAAATGTGATATTGTACTAACAAAGTAAAAGTGAATGCCAGCATGTGTTTACTGATGAGACAGTGTGCATTGTGACCAAATGGAAAAATATATGTTGAAGCATGTACCTGTCCTGACATTTCTTATCTCTATTTCTTTCCATTTTGGTTAGGAAAGCATACTGTCTGCAACGTGTAGAGACAGTGTGGAGTATTTGCTCCAGCACTGTGCATGTGTGGTTCCAGAAGAAGACTGCTAGAGACTGTTTAAAAAAACAGTAGGTGATTAAAACTAAAAAAAAAAAACCAAGATTATAGTTCAAGGAGAATACGTAAAGCAAGAGCTGAACATCATTAAGTCAAAGTAGCCAATCTTCAAATCCAACAAAATTTTTCTGAAAAAATTTCCCCTCTGATGCAAAATACTTTCTGTAGAAGACTATAAGGGGATGCGTGATGGGAGGCAAATCAAACCAAGGGGAAGACAAACAATAGATTGACAAAAGCAATCAAGGGAACAGTAAGCAAAATCGGAAAACTAAGGGGAATATTTTGACATCTTGATTTTTAAGGAAATCTCTTCCTAGTCATCCTAGTGTCTCAAAGGGTTGTCCAGCAGTTACGGTGTGGTGCCTGTCTAACTCAAGGGAGACCCAGAGTTGGAATAACAGGAACTTGAAGGCAAAGGCTGATGCTGCTGATACACATTTCCACTAGCCAGATCACAGCTGACAAGGACAAAAAGGAGAACTTTCTGAGATTTGTTATTTTTTTCCTTTGCCATGTGCATGGTAATGTGAAGCCTGGCCCAAAGACACAGAGGAAAATTCCAGTGTGATTTAAGAAACTCATGAATATGACTCATGAATATGACTGAATTTATTTAATTTATTGATTCCATTTGCTTCATTATGAATAATCCTTGTTTTTAAGCCACTTATAAATCATAAAAAGAAAATGCTTTTCATATTCATTGAAGAAATTTGGTGGGTACCTAGCTGTTATTTTCATAAAACTATAACCACAAGGATTGAGCTCTACAATGGCAGATGTACATGTACCTGTTAAATTTTCAAAAGATAAACTTACTAAAAAAGAGCTCAGACACCTTTTGTTAAGGAACTTACAATTTAAGAGACAGATTTACAAATACTCGCTGTCGCCTTGCTCTGAGAATCAAGGATCCTGCTGAGCACTAAGAATTATTGACAATCAATAAATTCTTAGTATGCAGAAGGTCAGATGCGTTTCTAAAATACAGAGGTACAATTAAAGTATTGCAGCGCATATGTGCCTTGTTTAAAAGATCTCTTTACATCAGATTGTTATTCCCCTCAATCTATCAAGTAGTTAATTTTATATCCTAAGGAAACACATATCCATATGTAAGTTATTCTGGAAAGTTGTTATGTTGCTTTGAGCATAATAATGCATATTTTTAATGTTGTGTGTGCTTCTGTCTTTGTGTCAAATGGCTTTCAGAGCTATTGTTATCTTTTATGCTAATTACAGAGTTATCCCCTTTGCTGTTGTGTAGTACATCTCATGGAGTTTTAAATTTCAACCGTTTTTTTCTTTCTTTTTTTCTCTCTAGATAGTATAGTGTTCTGTGTTTATACCCCAAGCCAGCCTGAGTATTCCTGTGTTAACCTAGATTACTTGACTGACTACTTGATTCACTTGATCTGGGGCCTGGATTTTCAGAAATCTACTCTAAAGCTTAGCATATGAATTCATGCTTAGGTACCAGAATAAGTAATTTGATCATTGAAATTGCAAAGTTCCCTGCACTTGCCACAAAGTCAGACAAGAGCTGCTCATTATTCTGGAGGGTTGAATTTAACAGGCTGGGGGGGTGTCTGGTTTTAAAATCTTAGTCCGGGTTCTCACTTTTGCCAGGCCAGTGGAGTTAGGCATGTCTCAGAAGGTACCTGCAGTAATCGGATGATGTTGCAGTGTTTGATCACGAATTTTCAATGTTGTGGAAGCGACTGCTAGCGCTGTGTACTAGAAACGCTGCAGACTCTGTTCTTATTTTGTGTTGGTGGTGTTAACAGTCATTCTACCACTGTGTGTCAACACTCTTCAAACTATCTAAGAAGTTATGAGTCATCAGTGTAATAATCAGTAAAAACCTCATTTAATAATATTTAGTTAAGGGCTTTCCCAGTCTCCCTCAAAGATTGCAGCAGAATGGAGATGGTTCATCCCAAAGCTGGTATCACCACAGTGTGGTTGGTGACCTGTGCCTGGTGTCATTTAATAAAAAAAAATAAAAATAATAAGCATTCATTAATTCCCCTATATGTAATACGCATGTTTATCTGAAAAATGAATTTCAGTGAGTTGAACGCTGCCTTGGAGCAGTTAGGGGCTCTATAGAGAGGCATAGTGTTTCTATGCAGTGGGTGGGAGAAGACTTTCTCTGTTCTTGGCAGTGCACAGCAAAATGGCATTAGGAGATGGTCATGAATTGCAGCAAGGGAAGCTCCCATGAGAGAGAACAAAGTTTCACCGTGAGAGGATGTTTAGCAGTGGTACTGGTGCCCAGAGGAGCTGTGATGTCTCCATCCTTAGAAATATCCACCAGCATACTTGACAAGCTCCAGCGCAAGCTCATCTAACTGAATTTAATTCTGCTTTGAGTAAGGGCGTTGGACAAGGACCTTCGGAGCTCTGTTCCACCTTACAGTAGTGTATGACTTTCAAAACAGGAGGCTCCAAATGGTATTACAGTCTTAAAAGTTTTTGAACCACCTTCCTAGTTAAGTACTTAAAAATTAAAAGGTACAGCTGTCAGCCATTGAGAAACACAGGGGCTGTGAAAGAAGACTTTAAAACTTACTTGAAAATTTCAGCAAAATAGTAGACTTCATGGAGATGGCAGTCCCACAGTTGAGGCCAGATACACATGTATTTCCAGTTAGCTTAAATCATGGTTTATTTTAATAAGATATTTGAAAGCTGTGGTATTTGAGCAAACCATTATTGTTAGACAGCATGAAATATCAAAAGTTCAAGAAGAAACCACTATGTAAATTTGCAAAGGAAGTTTTCAGAATAGAAAAGGCTTTTCTTTAGCAAAGCTGTTTTGTCTGTGGAAGTGTTTTTAACCAGTGCGGTAACTGCTACAGGACATACGCAGGGTAGCTGATAATACAGTGATGGCATTGTAATGTAGGGTCAACCTCAGAAGTGGGTTTTCACTGAAAACCAACTTTTGGATTGCAAAACCCAGTTAAGATAGATATGATGAGCAGCTTGATAAAGCGGGAAAAGACAGGTTTTTGCTTTGTGTAGTGACATTGATCATACTTGAAAACTTTACAAAGAGTTCTGAGCCTTGCCGGCACAAAACAACTGAAAAAGACCTACAGGAAAGGTTGAGCTTAAGAAATTTAGCTTCAGCCTGGGCTAGTCAAAAGTGGTGTTGATCCTCAGGTAAAGGTAGCCTTGACTTTGGCTTGTCAAGACTCTGCATGGGAGGCAGGGGAGCTGATGATGCACTTGCTATGTATTAGAGGCTGTATTGCAATGTGTATCTTGTTGCCCTTGAACAACTGTAATAGTTGAGCCAGCGCAGTGGAAGTGCTATTTGGAAAAGGCACCTAGAGCTCTTCAACCATAAGGGACCCCAAGAATTGGTAGGGTTTGCACTAACTGACCTTCTGAGTGGAAGATAGGTCAGAGGCCCTTTGACTAGTGCCAGCTTGTGTTGGAAGACTGTTCGCCAGTGTAAAGTGCAAGCAGCCACTGAATGTATTCAGAAACTGTGATTTTTTTTTTAAAAGTTAATGTTGGATTTGGGGAAGCAGAGCCAGTCCCAGAGACCTCCCCCACGCCGGTGGTTATTCTTTTAAGTGTTTGTTTTGCTCTGTGAGGTGCAAATGTTTTTGGGAGAAACCTTTTGAAGTGATAGTATGTGTTCATGGAGCTAGCTAGGACAAAAACCAACCTCATCTGTTGTTATACTGCAGACCATACACGTAAACAAAGTAGTAAAATACCATATCAAGAAGTTGGCCGTAAGCAGAGCTGAGAGGCATCGTGACTCTAGATTGACTTTGAGGGCAAATCCACACTGAATGCTGAAGTAGAAATGACTGTGCGGACGCACTGAAGAGTAATAAGCCAAGTTACTAGTGGGTTACTTCCTATTTTAATTGTCAGACTCAAGCATGGTGGGACAGAGGTAGCCTGTGAGGAGGGAAGATTCCCACTGACACCAGATTTAAAGTCAAGTCTCACAGACGCTGAGCTTTTGCAGTGACTGTGAATGATGAAGACTAAGGGAGATGTGAATTATGGGGGTGTAACACAGTGGGGAGGCCAACAGCTATGGGAGATCTAATAGGTGCCCTGAGCGGATCCAAATGACTCGTTACAGAGGTTACTGACAAATTCTGCCTGTTCAGGAGGAAATCTGTTTTATGGGTGAAGGATAAGGTTGTTTTGGCTACTATGGTAGTGATGAGAAATTGGTCAAAAAATGCATCTTGGAGCTTGACAGTCTGTATTGCTGGTCGAGAAAATTACAGGAGTAATATGGAAAAATACAGAAAAAGTGAATTATATATTGAGAAGGCAGAACTAGGAAAAAAGTAATCAGTGAAAATCTATGTTGGTAATGTCTCCAGTAATCCAAAATAATTGTATAAAATTGTGCTGGTTAATGACTGATGGCCATACCCCACCCATATGGAAACTACTGTTCCTCTGGTTTCCTCACTTTGGACCTGTAGTCTCCTAAGAACAGATTTTATTTTCTTTTTGGCTGTGAATGCAATACGGAAGTTCAGAAGAACGCCACTTTTAACTAAATTGGTACGTACATGTAAAAGATTAAAGAAGTTCAGGTTTTAAGGTTTTGACAGCACTTTGCTGTCAATTCCTGGTTTTAGCTAAACTGGTTCAGTCTTCCCAAGCTACACTAGTATGAATTCCTACATGTATGAAAAAGCTTTGTAAAACATAACATATCTATGAACTTTTCTATAAATGTAGCAAGGAAATAAGACATGATGGGTACATCAAGAGGAAGAATTCTGGCTAAGCAGTCAACTTGCAATAGAAATAAGAAAGGTAAAGACTGTAAATTAATTGCTGAGGTAACACAGCATCCTTTTTGAAGGTGTAGAGGAGAAATGTGAAGGATAAGAATGACTCAGCTGAGACTTTATAAACTGCAAACTTCCTAAATTTGGTTTCTTTTCAGATTCTGACATATCTTCTAATCCCAACCAAACCACTGTTTGTTCAATATTCATGAATCAAAAGCCATTTTGTTCTTAAGTCTGCTTCAAAGAAAGCATTCCCAGTATTGAGACCAGCCTTTGGAAGTTGAAAATTTAGGATGTACAGGTGAGTTTTGAGAGATGATAAAATAATAGAAAAATGAATAAATGTCAACCCCAAACATAACCGAAGTGGTTTCCATAGGAACACAGATGTGTGGCTCCTGTGCATGACATATTTAGCAATTTGATTGCATGTTTGTTCTGACCTTACAATTGAAAAAGGCCATTTGAGAATTCTAGCATTTGAGGATCCTAACAAGGGATCGTTATGCTAATGGCTCCTGAAATATCCTTAAACTCCTATGTTAAAGTTCATAGCTGTAAATGGCTCACAAAGAATCTGAAGCATAAATCATTAAATGACTGAGTTCCACTTTAGCCTCCGCAAAGTACTCTACTGGCTGTTAGCACAAAGAAAATGTGCATGGAAATGTTCTTTAATGTATGTCATGGTGATCTTGAAAGCTGAAGCAGAAGTAACATTGAGCAGTAACCTTTATCCAATAAGTACTGTGTTTTCCTAGGTTGCCATTAGGGTAAAAGCACGCTAACGGTCATTTTGTGGTAGCCCACCTGTAGTCACACAAAGGCCTTCTTGCAGTCTGTTAGCCTTTCCTGCCTCTGACACTCCTCTCCGTACCAAACTATACATTAAAAAACAAAGTCTTTCCAGGCAAAAGCTACATTTGTAGAGGTGTGTAGGGACCTTTGGAAATATAATTGATTACAGATAACTTGTTGATTAATGTGAAACATTTTGGTGTCCGATAACTTAGCTGTTTAGACTGAGCCTTGTAGAGCTTGCAAAATGAGTCGAGCCTACATGAAACTTTCTAATCTGCATAAAGGTCAACCAGTCAATAATTCTAGCCTCTACCGATTTAAACACATTGAAATGTTCACGTTGATGAAACAGCTTTCCGTGCTAACTCATGTGGCTTGGCTTTTTTTTTTTTTATGTGCAGATTCAAAGTCATGACCTGAGCAGTGGCCCCTCTGTTGTGGCACTGTGCCTCAGCAGGTGCCAGTGGCGCTCCATCGCCTCGAAGGCACCGTGCCGTGACTTACTTGCTGTGAAATTCTCTTATTTCTGCTGTAGTTATAAGGGGTATCTAAATTGGAACATAAATTGTCTCTAGTTAATTATTTCATTAAATGAGCAATGTGAACTGCTGAGCATTATTATTATTATTATTCCCATTTTATAATTGAAGAAATGAAGTTAGCAATGTCTTAGTGATACGGATATGAGTATTTAGTTGCATATCTGGACTCTCATGAGTATTATAAATAAGACCCAAATCTGGCATGTTTCAACTGTTCTGGTCATTGAAAACAGACTGATAATGAAGATAAATCTGTGCATATGTTGTACTTGTTCTGAATGTACAATTGCTTCTCATTTCTGCAAAAATCAAAGGCGAGGTCTGAACTCTGGCTACCGAATGCTCCAGGATAATTAGCAAGCCCAAAAAAATGAATCTGAAAATGGGATATAGTAATACTGCTGATCTCTTTGTTATAGCAAACTCAGGTGCTGTAACAGAAATCTATACATTTAGGTCCTCTCTTTCATCTGGCACATGATTTTTTTTCTGGCGATAAGGATACACGTTACAGTCTGGTGGTATTTTTCAAGTATTTTACCACTTTTTTAAAATGAAAAAATGGTTTGTTTTCTTGCAGATCAGATGTGATACCTTTCAAAACAGTGGGAGTACATGACCTGACTGGGTGCTTGTAAGGATTTTCTTACATTCTCAGACATTTTCTTATTAAATCTTGACAATATATGGTTTTTAGCAGTTATTTCAGTTAATCAGAGATGTCTGAATGGAGCATCAAGGACACTTAGCTCTCAGGTGGGTCTGTGACTGCTCCTGGAGTACTTGAGTTGTGAAAGAAAGAAATTGATTTCACCGGCTTTAATTTCCATGAGAAGACTTATTAAAATACTTTATTCTGGCCCATCAAATCACCTTGCAGTGCAAAAACAGAATGAAAATTACTGGTGCAAAATGAGACTGGTGTCAGCATGTTTTGGTTTTTTTTTTTTTGTTGTTGGTATGCAGTATTTTTCCAGATCCAAATTTTCTTTTAGGTGTGCCAGGCTTTGGTGGAGGGGTGTTGCCAAAATACCTGCATGGGGTGTGCTTCTCCTTTCCTTCTCTGTTATGGCTGGAGCAAACACAGGGTGTCATATAGATTCAAATGACTATTTTCTCTTGAGTGTCATTGTCCACATAACATGATGTTATTATTCATTGCACCACATGATTATGTTATTAAAATACTCAAGGAGTAGAGTATTCGCATAGAGCTTTTAGGTGCACATACGCTTCGGTGTTGTAATTAGACAGTTGAGGGTTTCTTCTTTACGTGACCTACCAGCAGCACTGGGGCACTTGGGCGACCTCGTAGGCAAATGTAAACGTTGCTGATTTGTGGAGAGCAGAGTTCCTCGGTGAGATGTATTTGTGAGATCCTGCAGGGAGCTGAGGAAATCTATGTTTCAAATACACTGTGCCCTGCAGAGAGAGCTTTCACTTAGGCACTCGCTGCAGATCCCAGAGAAAACGCTGAACTTCTAAGTGCTCACCAGTGTGTGTCTCATCCAGCCCAAGGGAAATAATTGGAAAGTGTTTATAAAATACAGCCTTGCCCTCAGCATTCAGGAGGGGATGGGAGAAAATGGGAACCCGTGTTGTGGCAACTGTACTTGGTATTGTAATAAAACAACTAAAGAAAGAGAATTTGTGTGACGTAAGTAGAAAGAAGAATCAGGAGCTGCCACATCTGCAGGCTTGTCGTGGAATGAACGAGGAATATTTTTATTTCTTATTGTATTATCATTTTGCCAATCCCTTAAAAACATTCCTGAAGAATAGTGGCTCACTGTTAGGAAGCCTTACAACTTTTCTTCAATCAGTTTAGTATGAATGTATGATGTTTATTTCACATTAGTGAAATGTTTGTTGTTTTACCTTCAGACACACCATGTATACATGTGCCTATTAACATGCGACTTACAATGTGGCATACAAAAATGTGATGACTATTTTTAATAGTGAGTTACATTTGGTTACAAAAATCTGTCAGTACGTTGTGACCACCATAAGATGTTTTTGCTTTAGGGCAGGTGTGTTGCATGGGGCTGATATAAATGAAAGCTCTCATTTAACTCTTATTTCCAGGCACTGAATAAAGACGCAAGATCTTACTTTCAGCCTGAAAAGCAGAAGCAGGTAGCTGGAGGGTGCAGGGTTTGACCTGTGCCGTTTGTGGGGTGTTAGTGCCGGGGGTAGCGTGAATCTCGTGTGTTCTTACACTTCAGATGTGAGAGCCAAGACAATTTCTACAGCGTGAAGCCTGCTTCTTCCTTCAGTTCCCCATGTGTAAATTACGGGTAGCTCAAGGAAGCTGCAGGGTTTCACTAATGCAAAACAAGTGCTTCTTTCCCTGAAATCTTCAGAGTTCACAACTTTAGTAAAATTTTTCATGTAGCAATATTCCCTCCTCTTCAGATTCCTGAAATAGAAATGATCACAGTCTGGTGCCCTAAGACCAGCTCTGCTGACCGTGCTCAGAGTGCTTATGTTAATCACCACAGGAAGGATGCATTTCATGAGAGAACAGAAAACATCTTTTCTTACCATTTTTAGAAAGCCTTTCAAGAAAGACTTCTTCCTTTCAAGTGCCTGCACTGTGTAATCTTGGGTATTGTTCAATATCAGATGGATCCAAGAAGGGGTGCTGGGTGATACCAAGAGTAGCTGTACCCTCTGAACATCTGGGAGGCTTCTGTATCTGAAATGTACAGATCTCTACCCTGCCAGCCAGAGTCTGCTGTAGAAGCATGATTTCTAATGCAAAATAAAGCAAATTCAGAAAAAAAAAAAGTTACACAGCTTTCTACTTTTGTCCTTGCATCATGTTTTTAGCCTAAATAAGACAGCTATGATTAAGCAGATGCATGGTGGGATTTTATTCTGCTTTGGGTATTTGCTTCATCTACAGCATCTATAGCCCATGCAGAAAATGCTTGACAATAAAAACATCTAAATGTACTAATGCTGTCTTTCACGTATTGAGTTTAGAGGCTGGATTGCTTAAACCCCATTACCAAAACAGCTGTGACTCAAGGCAGAGCAAATTAGATGGGAAAAGGCAATTTCTAAATAAATATTTTTCACACCCTCATGCTTTTGAAGTTGTATATGCTGATCAAAATGGTCTTTCTAAGGAAGCTGAAACTTCTCTCACCCGTGGGACAGTAGGCAGAGAAAGGGGTCACGTCTGCTTCGGAGGAGATGAAGCATCTTTAGATTTGCTGGGGCCACAGAGGCCGTCTTCCTTCTTCCTCAGAGCTGTGTTTGCTTTGCTGTCAAGCTTTGTATGAATAATGTTTGAAAGTATTGACATCTAAAGAGTAAGGACTGTGATGTATGAAAGGCAGCATTTTACAAACTCAGGAAGATACATCTTACTATTTAATGATAGCCTCAGAATCACAGATCCAAATGTGTTTATGTTGTTTTCCTCTTTGCATACAATTCTTCACAAGGTATTATATGAAATAATAGAAAAAGGAGGCAAAAGGGGTGGTTTTGCAGCTCTGTCAAAGTGTTTAAAGAACATAAATTTGGCTTTCAGGGCATTATCAATCAAATGCTTATTTTGGAGTCGTTGCTATCATCCAAACCTAGGCTTGAAGATGAAATCAGAAGGTCAAGATTTCGCAGACATTTCTCTCCATGGAGCTCTTCTGTGCATGTGGGTTTTTTGATTCAAAGATAGATGGCTGGATTTTTGAAAACTGTTTTTGTACATAGCAACTGAAAATGATCTCAAGGGGAAGATTTTTAAAGCCCCAAATGGGCACAGAGCAGCTGTACCCTTTAGCAACTTCAAGGAAGTTCATTAAATGAATGGGAAAGACACCGCTCAGGTAACCTGCTGCCCTGGGTAGGTGCCTGGCTGTCAGCTAATGTGTTTTTTAATGTCATGGCCAGAATACTACTTTTGAAGTTAGTGAGACTCTGCTTTGAACGTATTTGAAATTACAAGCATATGATCTTTGTAAACACTTACCTGTGTCATAGAAAGAAAAATCCACCTTCTTCAAAGAGAGAGCACGGCACAGATTAAAAAAAAACCCCTTATTTTCTCTGACATCTGTTACAGGTGCATTGTCACGGTGCTATTCGTTTTCCAACTCCACGTCCAATTAAAAGGAATCTATTTTAACTGTTTCATTATATTTGAATCTTAATTTTTTCAGAATGGCTTTTAGCCCATATATACTGTTGTTACTACTTCAACCTCTTGGTGAGTAGAGTAGCAATATTTTTTATATTAAGAGCGTGGCATTAAGTTGGCCTAGCAGAAACCAGTGCCAAATTATTTACTACCCTCTTATGCAAAGTACTGCATGTGCCTGGAGGCTTAGTTTGTACATGTCAAAAAAAAAGTGGATGTTATGCTACAATATCAACTGATATTTGGCTTTAAAGAGTGCTCTTTCTTGTCTCAAATGAAACACCGTTCCTTCTGCAGTACAAAAGGATGATGATCTTTTCCTACAGTCCCTTCCCATAACACTGGAATGTAAAACTCACTGCCAGCTAATGTACAAAGCAGCTGGCACTGAACAGAAAAGACACAAAAGATTGACCAGAATTCAAACTACCACAAAATGAAATGAAAATAATCTCCTATCAGAGGCATCTCAGAAGTATAGTTTCTTTTGAGCAGTGAAAACTAGCATTTAAATTACATAACGGACCTGAACAGAACCACAGAGCGTAAGAGGGAAATATATAACACTTAGGTCAGCTGAGCTCCTCTGAGCTTTTCTTGTCTAAAAGAAAAGGCAATGGCAGATGAATGCACTCAAATACTATGAAATTAATAATGCTTTCTGGTATATAAGGCCTTTCACTGGAAGATCTCCAGGTGTTTTTCTTTAATAATTACACATTGCAACTAGTTTTAATATCCCATTAAGGGAGGCTTGACTTATAAATGCTAGAAACAGGGTTCTGTCCTCATTTATCCCAGGTTAGAAATACGGTGAACGGTAAATCTAGCAATAAAATCAAGATGTCTTAAGTAGAGCGATAGAATGTTTTCGCTTTGGTATGTGAAAACAGGAGAAATGAATTTTCTTTCCCTTCAAGTTCAAATACTACAAATATCACAGGCTGTCTGGGCTTAGATTTATCTTGTCATTTCCCCAAACGGCTTTTTCCCTTCCTGGTAGGTGAGTTCTTGCAGTGGGCTGCTCTTCTGCCCTTTCCTGCCTGGGGCAGGGAGGGTGGTCTTCATTTTGCAGAAGCCTAAATCTCCCAAGGAAAAGTCATACATAAATTCATCTGAATATATAAATCAGTGAGTTTGAAAAATGGCTGTAATCTGGGTACCTGGTACCTTTTTAAATCATTAAACCATATAATAGGCAAGAGGAAATAAGAGCAAAATGAATTAGAAGCGAGGAAACTAGGTGGTTTTTTCACCTCTGATTTTTAACAGGTGAATTTAATGGAAGATCAATAGTGCTGGCTAGGGTCAGCTTTACTTTAGGAAAGTAATATGTGCAGTTCTCAACTGGGTCTTCTACAGCATCTCAGCCATGACCATCAATACCCTTTGATTCCAGTAGTGCATCAGTTTGAAGCAAAAAATGCCAATCATGCTGTCTTGTGCACTGATGTACGAGAAAATCAATAATAATGGATGTATGAGAAAATCAATAATAATGGAATTTAGTCATCAAAGCATGTTACAAGGTAGTGTACAAACATTAATTAACCTTTAAAAATACGTATGAAAAAAGTAAATATTGTTCCCGTTTCAGAGCTTGTGATAACTGGAATGTAAGAAGATAAGCATGGCTGGGTTTTTCAAAAATGGCAAGGGTGCTGTTGAAGATGAAGGGCGGGCAAGTCCTCAGATCCTGTGGTGCAATTTTGTGTGTAAGACATCGCTGGAAAACCTCGAGTCATCTCTAAAGGCATCTAGCTTTCTCACCCTCACCTAACGTCACAGTGACAGTGGAGTAACTCAAGTTGTAGGTGGGTGAAGAAGCAGCGCTTCGGCCTTCCCGTGTTTGATGCAAGAGCAGATCTTAGCTAGGAGGCTGTACGTGGGGCAGTGCATTTTAAAGGAGGTTTTGCTGGTATTAAGAGGGGGTTTTAGGCCATTTTCTATACATGTTAACAGTGTGGATTTATGCTGGTGGCCAGTGTGAAAACATGGTGGTATAAATCCTGAAAGAGAAGCTTTGCCTGCACCATTACAATGTATTTTTTAAAATTGTGGGTGTGGGTGCAGCTCTGCATGCCTGTGGCAGCAGCTCCTCTAGAACTGTGGGAGCTCTTTCCTTTTTACCCAGTGTATAAGGTAACATGTCCTTGTGACATATTATAGGCTCTTTCATTAGATTTAATTTCTTCTCTTGTTTATTTTATTGCTCTGACTTAAGAAAAATACGATACCATGCTTGTCATTGCCTTAGGGTTTTTGTTCTATATAAATATTATCTTTTTGATGATTCCGAGAATTCTGAGGAAAAAAAATATTGATTTCTCTATGTCAAAAGGCTCTTCTATATCTCATAAATATTCTTTTTGTCAAGATTTAATAATTCGTTGTCCAAGCCAGTGCTTAAGTGGAATAGATTTATGTTAATACAAACTTTCTTTGGTATTAAGATGATCAATTTTTCAAGTGAGGAAAAAAGGGAAGGTGTCAGGAGCAACAAATGATCATATGTACTATGGTTTACTTGTAACCTCAGGTTCAAACCAGATGATTTTGGGGAGTTCATTGGGTAGATGTTAAAATGCATATGGGGAAAGAGGTACTTTTTGCATAGTTAGCTGTAGGGAAAATAGTGATGCTCATCAACGTCAACAAGTGTTGAATTAAAACGTTACCAAGATGTTTTTCCACACTTGTCTTGGATAGCATCTGGGAACCTGAAAATTAGAGTCAATATTCAGATTTCAATTAAGCCTGAAAAACCCAATCCGGTGAGTTTAAAAAACAGTGGGACAGTTTTCCATGTTGTTTACTGGGCTTTTAGCCAGGCTGCTGCCACGCACCTGCAGGGCAGGGACAAGCTTTCTGTGGACTTGAATAGGAGTCCCCTCAACAAGGCAGAAACGTCCCTTCTCCTTACTGGAGGTAAGAGTAATTAGGTTTTAAAGTACTTCATGTGTCAATGAAACCACAGTGATTCCAGTTAGAGCTGATGAAAATGAGACAAGATACTCAATTTTACTGAGTGTGATAAAAGCCAGTTTGGGACCGAGGAGATAAAGATGACTGGTATAGTATTAATCTACTGGTATAGTATTAATCTTTTTGGGCTATTTGTGCCTACGAAAGAAAAGCAGTTGACAAACTGTGACTAAATGCATATTATAGCTAAGGTGAACCCTACAACTTGTATGGGAAAAGAAAAAAAAAAAAAAGCTGGGTCTGTTGCCTGCCTTCACTGGCCTGCTTTTTCTGATGGGTTTTTTATGGGTGTTCGTATGGGTGTTTTTTCTTATGGGCATTCTCTCTAAATGTAGGCTGAGTTTTGTTGCTGACTTCCTGACCATGAGGAATGCATTTTAGAAATAAATCAGTTCCTAATTTAATTACCTGGGCTTTGTTTTTAAGTATATGCTTCTATTAATTGAACAGCAAATTATGTAAAATTGAGAACAGAGAAATAAATTTGCAAGGTATTTTTCTTTGCAGTTCTGGTGAGTCGTTATGTTACAAAATCATACTTTATCCATGAACTGAGTTGGGAAGGAAAACTAGAATGTAGCTATTTTGTTACATGTGTATTGTTATTTTATATTTTAATATGACTCAAAGTTTGACTTGCTGCCTGACAAAAATAAGAGGGTTATATTTCTTTCTGCAGCAAGGTTTCAGACCAATGAGCCTTCTGGCAGGATGATCAAAGTTAAGTTTCAGCAATGGCTGTACAGATTGCCAGATTATATTGTATATAATTAGCATATGTTGTTCAAAATTCTTCTTGGTTATACCAGTGAGAAGCCAGAAGTACTCTCCTGAGATCAATGCATTTTCTCTGCTATTTACACTGCTGAAATCACAGTTTAGCTCATTGTGTGTTTTTATAATATGTTGTACACAACTGTGAATACATATTTGATTATAATAGAAATGTGATTAAATTTCAGCTTTGTTCACTTCACCTGCTTTTGCTCATTCTGTCCCTACTGAGATTTATTCCATCGTTCAAAACTCTTCAACTGCTTCAGATAGCTGCCAGAAAAATGAAAACAGCAAACAACAAACAAACAAAATCCCTTCTGCCAAGACCTTCATTCCTTTTCCTCCTACAAACACAGGTTTCATCTCTGCCACTGTGGCAAGTTTATACACGGGATATTTCCATTCTCTGTAACAACAGAAATAGAGGCTCGCAGCCAAACTATAAGAAATGGATAGGTCTTCAAATACTAACTTTGAAATAGTGATCTTTTTATGTAACAGATAAGTATAATTTCCTGTATTTCATGCACAGTGGCTTGTTTTCCAAGAGGAAAATTTTAAATTATTCTGATAATTTTAACAACACTGCAGTCTCTCAAAAGAACCTTTCTGTAGTGTCCGTGGTGGTCCTGGGCTGCCTTATCGACATGCACATGGGCTGCCTGGTGAGCTTCTCAGCTTTGTCATTTATGAGTACCTCTGCAATCCCAAACACTGAGTAGCTCTAAAGTGATAAATAAAACTTTGCCAGCATTATTGTCCTGTCTTTATAGGTGAGAAGCAAGCTCTTGGGGTAAATCAGCACTGTTGCTTTAATACCTGTCGGCATAAGCCAAAGTTCTCTTGCTGCGATTTTTTCCTTTACTGTTGCATCCAGTTTTATGAAGTAAGCCTGTGTTTATTATCACCTTCTCTCCCTGTTTGAAGCAGAAAAATACAAGATATCTTTTCTGAAAAAGAAGGGCAGATATGGTCATGGAACTTGCTTCTCTGTAGCGCCCTGAATTTGCATGACGTAGTTTTCCTTTTTGTTGGAAACAATGTGCCAGCCACTGACTGGATCAATAAAAATTGATTTTTGAATAGTGAGTAGAAGCAAACAATTGCATAAAAGGGGAAATAATCTTATGCTGAAAGCAATTGTATAATACACATTTTACCAGTAACTGATGGGCGCATAGAGACAAAAAATAAAGCAAGGCATTTATGACCTGGAAAAAAAATAAAATTAAATGGGGTTTTAATTCTGATTTGCGATATTTTTATGACTGATAGAGAACAAAGTATCTAATTTTATTCTAAGCAGGGTGGTTCTGGGTTTTTTTCCCATCTTTGCTAGCTTATTTCTGTTTAGTTGTGAGAGAAGTGTGCTAAGTAGACCCAGAAGGGCTTTCAAAGGATAGATTGCTATTGCTTTCAGTTGTACAAAAAGGTTAATTATGGAGGTTGGGAAAATGTTGCTGCTTTAATGATAAGGGACTATATACAGAAGTGACTTAACTGAGCTAGTTTTCAGGGTCATCTTAATTTTAGAATAAATGACAAAACATCAGGCTCCTTGATCATTCTGAGCATTAAAAATGAAAGGTCTGACATGCATGAGAAATACCTAATGACCAGAAAATCTGGGATAGGTAACAGAGGAGGAGATCAACCAAAAAATAATTCATTAGAATTTCTATGTAATGCAGTCCTTCTAAAAACTAATTAAAATATACAAAGCCAAAATTGTAGATTTTTTTGCCAGAGTTTATAGACTGTTAAATAAAACAGAATTTGTAATACATTAAAGTGTAATTTAAACCCCTACTTTTTATGCTTCTCTTCATGGATCTTACTCTGACATTCAAGTCAATTAGGTACTGCAGGATTTCAAAGGAGAACAGAATTTGGATTTTATTGTTGACATACTCAAGTTGATGTATTATCACTATTTTTGCTTTAGTGCTGGTCCTGTAATACAAATTTTCAAATAGAAAATATGTATTTACCCCCGTTTTTACACCAAGTGACTGAAAAAGAAAAAGGTCTATTCAAGGTTTGTGCAACATTTCTTTGCCAGGAATATGAAGACCTGTAAATTACAGCTTTTACTAGAAAATACCAGAAAGACTGAACCTGTCAAATTAAAGAATGATTGCTTAAGAGCATTATCCTTGAAAAGTGTTGAGACTGATGGTGGGTAAACCTCTATAGGTACCAGAAATGCACATTCTGCTTAAATAAGTGTTCTTATGTGAATTCATTGAGTCCAATGAAAATTGCTGCAGGCTAGCGAACCTCTAAGAAATCTTGCAATAACCAGTTGTCTTCTGAGATTGTCTCAGCCAGGTGCCCTTGAGGATCACCTCTGTGAGCAGCACTAAATACGGGTTGTGGGGGTCCGGGGCCACTCTGCGTTAGGAGTGGTTGGTGCTCTGCTGCCAAGCCAGTCTTGTCAGAATTTCACAGCAGAGGGAAATCCTCTAGGGCTTGGATGCAATTTACTTTTTAATACCTTCTGTATCTATTACCTTATGGCTTTTGACTACTGTCATTTTAAGTCATCTGTTAGACTCTGAGTTATTATTTGAGGACCAAGCTAATGCAGCCCAAGCTACAAGGAGTTTGAGTTTTCATGTTCTACCCTGAAGTTGCAAGAATTTGCATTGAATTCTGAAGACAGACACGTTTTAGTCCTGTTCAACCCTGCACGTTACTGACTTGAATGAATTGAAAAGCATCCTCCATTTGTCTACTATGCAAACAGAATATCTGTAGGAAGTGACCGAGCAACAGTCTCATCAGTATTCCCAAGATACTTCATTTGGTTTTAATTCTTCAAAATCCAATAACTCAGTATTTAAAAAATTTATAATCCTAGCCTGTTGCTGTTGCAGTCAATGAAGAAAATATGTTCAAGCAATGCAGAGCTGCTAATACAGTAGAAATTAGCAAAAGTAGATGTTTGGAAGTTATTGCATTAATTTATAATTCATAAAATGAATGAGTTTTGTATAAAAGCTAATATCTCGAGATACTTAGAATGAAAACAGTTATTAGAAACATTAACATTGAAATGAAGAAACATTTTGGTTTTCATATTATTTTTTTGTGGATGTCTTTTGTAGTTTTGAAGTATGCGTATCTTAGAAATTGTGATGATGCAGGAACAGTAGTTGTGGCAGATGTACTGTGGCAATGGTGAAACACGGGATCTCAGCAAAGCATGACCTATGTGAATGATTAATATTTGCACATTTGACTTCTGTTTGTTCCTTTATTGGTTCTTTACTATAAGTGAAAAAGGTAGTATTTTTCCAGTGGTTGAGAACAGGATTGGCCCTTGCTTGGGGTGTGTCTGTGGTAGGTTTTGGTTCAGTTCAGCAGTGGTGCTTGCCCCGTAGCATCACACTACTTCCCAGTGCAGCACAGCCTGAGCTTGAAACTATGGCAGGTATCAGCAGGTTGTAGCTATTGCTTAAAATTGCATGTGTGTTAAATAAATAGATATGTTTGTGAGCTTTTGTGCTTCTATGGTTTCTTTTTCTGTCTTAAGAGTTACAAGACTTACTCCCCAAATTACGTAGAACATGGGCTACCATAATCTACAACTAAAGAACAAAACTGTTGCTCGTTCCAAAGAGTCATTACTGAAATCTTGGCAGAGTCAAAATGTTGGGATGATGTGGAGTTAAAAGAAAATACTGCTGGTGAAATTATGTGGGAAAGCTGGTCATTGAAGCTCATAGTGATGAGAGCAGGAGCTGTAGCCTCAGGAAGGGACTGGATATAAAGGGCCATTGCAAACTAAAATAGGTGGCATTCTCTAAGACAACTGAAAGCAAGCAAGCCAAAGACCTGGAGAAAAGAAGTATTTAGTAGGAGAACACTGTGCTGAGCAATGGATTTAGTAGCTTGTGAGTTTGTAGTTTATCCAAGAGAATCTTAGATGCTGAGAGCATAGGAAATCAGAATTGTGGATATTATGTGGATATATAGAAAATTATGGGGATGAAAAAGACCGAAAGGAGGTTTTCAGAGGAAAAGTGGTTTGGTGTGACTGTCTTTGCAGTGAATAGATGGAGCTAATGGATTGGTGAAGGCTCCCCAGTGCTTGAAGTTTGCTTGGGAGAGTAAATATAACATACCTCAGTGCTTCAGAGCTCTCCTGGGCGTTAGAGACCCCTGGTTTAGGCTGGCATTTAGCTCCTTTCTGGTAGAATACATTTCGCTTAATTTGTAAATTTTTGCACATGGAAAAATGTAGTGTATAGTAGTGTATATAAAAGCAGTGTGTCTGTTATTGAAATACCTCCCCAATAAATCTAAAATATAAGCAGTTGGCTTTGTTTAGTCTGAAACATTTAGTTTTGTTATGAGAAATAGCTTCATTTGCTTTTGTTTCATGTAAATACAGGAAATAAATATTTTTATTTACTGTGGTTATTCCTGACTAGTATATGTTAGTTTGCAGCATAAGCAGCATGTATAGATTTAAGAATTAACCAGGACTTAAGTGTAATTCCTTTTGAGCATTTAGCTATTAACTTCATGCAAGTAAAACCATGGAGTTGCTTATTTAATGACTTATTTGTTTATATGGAAAATCAATTAGCAAGGCCCCTGTGGTTTCCTTACCTTTTCTCTTCAAGGATTCTCACCAGGAGAGGTACTGACACAGCGGGCTCCTGGCACCCACAGCGTCCCGTGTTGCACAGGGACGTGCCAAGTCAGTGCATCAGAGCAGGGTAGGAGCTCGAGAGTGAGACTTCAGGGCCTTTAAACTTACTCTCTAGTAAGTCTTTATAAAGACTAGCCTTTATAAATACCAGCCTCAGGTGTCGATGAGGAAGATAATGCTAAAGGTAAGGGAGACATCACTGTTTTATATGATTAATTGGTGGCTCAAAAAGGTTTGGTTCCAGCCTGTGCTGGATGAGCACTTGCAACTGTTTTTTATGTTTTTCTGCTTTTGTTAAAGACGTGGGTGTTCTTTAGGACATAAAGTCGTGCATGCGCCAGGGAGGAATGTGCTGGAGTAGCACTGTATACACGTGGGGATGGAGGCGAGAGGCGTCGGGCACATTTCTCTCATTTGCTGCCAGTTCAGCTGGTTCTGGGCTGTGGTGGTTCCAGGTCTGGGTCTCCTCAGAGCAGGAGCAGCCAAGTGCCAGTGCTTCCAAGCTGTTTGCTGGGTGTTTCTGTCACTGCTTTGAAGAAGGCGTATATCCTCTCAGGAGTCTCTCTTTAAGCCTCCAGCATTTTTTGCACTGGTGACTATGCCTAAATTGGCCCAGATTTACAAAAAGATCCGTATATGCTTGCTATGCTGAGATAAATCAGTCTTTTTTCCATGGGAAGTCAATTGTATTCCCATTTATTTGCCTGCGTATGGTTATTGATAGGAACCCTTCCACCCCAGGAAAGAGCAAAGCAAAAAGCAGGTGATGGGCAGTGAACCCCACACCTTTCTTCTGGCGTTAACATACGATGCAATCGCATCAGAGAACAGGGCTGTTGGCAGCAACATGTGCTTGTAGCTACTGAATCCCAAACTAAAAAAAAAATGGCAGTGACAGCACGAGCGAGACTTGTGCTACTAATAACATTATTTTGATACAACCTGCAAAGGAGTGACACAGGGGTTGGGTGAATAAAACACAGCCAAAGCCCCTGCAAGGGCAGCCTTCGTCAGGCGCAACGAGCCCTCTTGGCCACGTCACTCTATTTTCAGTAGACATTCAAGAATACTTGATTTTTAATTCCAAATTTCCCTAAACAATCACTGCAAATAATAAAAGAAGCTCTGGAAATAAAACAGCAATACCTGATCTTCTAAATTATTCTTTATTTTAATCATTGATATCATGCAGCTTCCTAAAGACAGATTTTTTGATGGTTCTGTTTAGCTTATTTGGAGTCTAAATCTTCTTATTGTAGAAATGGAGAGAGAACATCTATTTTTAAGAAGGCAGTTGTTGAAACAGTCTGCTTTAGATAGTTTCTATTAAGTTTGGTAACTTAGAAGGAAACTGAAAAATAAGGAATATTTAAACCTGGTTGGAAATACTATGCCTCCAAGTAAATATTGATTTATTTAAATAATTGTGCTCAATCTTGAAACTAAAAATTTTAAAAGACAAAGAGGCTATTATTCATAGGGATGTCATGAGTCATTTCACAGTTTATTAACCCATGCTGCTCAGCAGAGGAAAGGCAGAGGAAATATCAGGTCCCCACTGAACAGAGTTTGATCACTGTGGGGGGTGTTGATGAACTGAAACAGTGACATTCAGCAAACAGGTTTTAAGGCTTTTGTGGCAGATATGAAATGGAGAGTAAATATTCCTAGTGGACTGTATAAGCTTATACCATCAGCGTCTCCGATTGCCTCAGTCAATCATAGTCCCCCTGAGATAGCGCTAGAATTGGCCTTGTGTTACGCAGGCTCATTGACTTTTATTGTGTAACGTATTTCACCCTCTGCAGGAAGAAGACAGTGGGGCAAACACAGTCTTTGCATTCAACTTGTTCTTAATTGCAAGGAAGGGAGTTTGTTGAAAAGCAAATCAGGACAGCCACTTGCTCTTGGTAGAGGAGGAGATGCTCTGACTATTTTAGGAGACATAGTCAGACTGAAATCCAATTAATTAATTATATTTTTACAACAGTCCACACATACTTTGAGGTGTTACATCCATGCCCAGGGTGTCAACAATGTCATTTTTTCTACTTCTCTCAATTTTTACCTCTACACCTCCATGAGAGCCTGACACATACAAAAGGCAGCCAGACCGAGACTTTATTCTTCAGTCTGCCCCTGATGGGAATATGTGCACAATACCCTTTAAAGTGAAGGGATTTCTCAGTGTAGGAGCAGTGGTCTGCTTGGACACAGCTGGAAAAATTGGAGCTTAAAAATACTATTTCAGAACAGCAACTGTGAAGCTGGTGACTCACTGCAAAAAGTGCTGACAGTATTTTACTATGCATGTATTTTTAACATACACGGTAATACATGTATAAAATACAGAGTATTGTAAAAAATATAGAGTATTGTATTACCATTAAAAGAAATTCCCATAATTATGGAGCACAGAATTTCTCTAGGAAGAATTCAGGTTCTCAGAAGTCCCAGGACACAAATGAAATAGGTTACATCACTAATTCTTCTTTAAGCTGTGTGGATCCTGGGGTTGGAAATGGCTGCAAAAAGGAAAAAGGTTGGAATAAGTGCTCAGGTTCAGAACGGATTGTTCATTTTGAGTACAAGACTGAGGGAGGCTGGTGGGCTGGGGTAGAGGAAAATCGTTTTGGAGAAACTCTTTTTTAAGTGCTCTGTAAGAAGACACTTTCTTTGTGGTGTTTGTTACAGAAAAGAGAGGTTATGCTCATAAATGAGTATGTTTCACAATGAAAATACCCAATTCTGTGTTGTTAGCCTCTATGCCAAACTGGAGATAGACCTGTGAGGCCTGCTGGCAAAAGGATAACACATTTCCGTTTAATGGAAATTAAATGATGTCACATGTAAGAACTTGGGTGCAGTTGGCCAAGAAAAGTAGAAGTAGTAAAAGATTATTTATCATTAAAGGCCATAAATCACCGTGGTCATATCTCTTTAGAGGGGAATAGTGCCTCAGCTGGTTGGATGTCATCCCTCATGAGCACTAACTGAGTAATGGCATTCCTGTTAGGGCAAATTGAACCCAAGGAGAATTTTGTAAATGTTCCCAGTTAATTAAGTTATTACCAGTTCAGCAAAAATAACAAAAACATTAAAAAATGAATGAATGTAGGTACAGTTAGCATGTTTTAATGGATTCGTTCTTCGATCATTTATCTGCTGGTCAGCATTACTTTCAAATACAATAAAAAATGGAAGAAATGTGGAGTGTGACTGGAATAAGTGTGGTTGTGAACTTGTCTAGGAAGGTGCAGTGCTACTGCTCTTGATCACCACTCACACCTACACACTGACACTTTAACTGAAAGCACTTGCAATTAAAAAATGAATCCAGGTGCCTGTTGGTGTCAAGGAAAAGAGAGAGAGATGTTATATTTTCAAAATATCTGTAAACTTTATAAGACACATCTGGCAGCAGGTGGGAAGACTTGCTACTTGAGTTGTAGGAAGAAAATCTTATTTGTATTAGCTCCCTTACCTTTCAGATGCTTTTAGAAAGGCTGAAATGTATAGCTCAAAGAAAAAATATTCTGCCTGAAGCTAGGAAAAAAAGAAGTCAGGCCCGTTCCTCTTTTATCTTGCTACGATTAGAATACAACTGTAAACCATGTATTTCAAAAATTGTTTATGAACTCACAGGTCTGAACTGAATAACCATCTGTAAAATTTTAAAAATTAAAATCCCTTTAGGAAATAGTGACCTTGCAGAGCTGAAATTGCTTGTAAAATTCTGAAGGCTGAATTAGTTAGGATGAATAATGATGAACTAGATAAAAACTAAGTTTAAAAAAAAGAGGTACAAGCTGTTCCTCCCCGTCTGTCCAAAAGGCTTGAATAAAAACCTGACTTCTTGTTGAACTATCTATGTATGCTGTTTCTTAGTTTGCTTCTTACTGTGTTTATGATCAGACCCCAGCAGCTTTAGCAAACGACTCGCGCAGTAACTCAGCTTGGAGTGATGAACTAAGTATCTCCTGAGACTGCGATCGATGCTGTCAGCGGGATGGACTGACACGTGCCAGTGGGGAAGGATGAATGTAAACTGGGCGCTTACACAACAGAAGCATTTCTTGCAAACTGTAGGTCGAAACTGGGTTACAGAAGTGGATCCCTCCTATTGAGCCCTGGAGAAGTGCTGGTGTCGGGGCTCGTTGTTTTCTGTATGGAATTCAAGCCTAGATAAAAGGGGGAATGTGGAATGCTAAGTCTTGCAAACTCGGCTCTCCCAGCAGAGCTAAGGTAATGCTAAACCTACTCGTCGGCATGTTGCAGACCCTACACTGTTAGTAGTAATAGGGTTGTTGTCTTATCTCGACTGGTGTTGGTCTGCTGCGGTGAGAAAGGTCGCACTCTACCCTTTCTTCTCCACCTTTGTGTCAGAGGTGATGCTCTTGAGGAGTTTTTGGTGGTGGTCGTGAAGTTCCCAATGGCCTCTGATTGTCAAATATCATAGACGTTTTATTAAACGGTAAATAAGAGATGCTATGGAAGGAAAGCCATAAAGACAGAGATCTTGGCCACAATACCATGCTGCAAAATGGTCTATAAATTAACATGCTAGTTAACTCAAACACTAGCAGAAGCAGAGAAGCTTATATTGGCCATTATGGGGCACTTAGGGATTTTTACAGCAGGCTGAACTTTCTGCCAGTTAATTTTTATGTTGTTTTTAAACTTGATCATCTTCACTACTGTTGTCCAAATGCCATTAATTTAAAGAAGTGTCAATCAAAGCTGATTATTACTATGCAGGGGTTGTGGTATGCTGCATGTATAGCAGAATTCATTGAAGGCTGAAATGCTCTTGTCCATTTTGCTTGTGTACAGGATGGAGATCAAAGATGACAGTGGCTGTTAACAAAATGGTGAAGAATCTCACAAAGTGCACAAGGTATTTTAAGTAGTACTTGGAGTTTTAAAATTCCATTATTTAATGTTTAACCGTAAAAAAAAAAAGTATAAAGAGTAAGTAGCAGTGACATGATGTAGTCAGCTTTTAATAGTTTTTCTTTCAGATACAAACCAGAAGTTGACAAATTAAGAGTTTAATTTTGAAATGGACAGAATTGTTGTTCTGGTCGTGCAAAAATAACAATCAAATACCTGTAAGAATGAGGACTACTGTAAATAGGGAATAAAATGCTCTGTAGAAAACAAGTATGAGATTATTCTACTATTTGAAAACTTGCTTTATCAGAGATCTGATAAATGGCTGAGCCATGCTGGTTACAAGTTAGGCTGTTGACTTTCTTCTCTTTGTCACAGGTAGTGTCAGATTTGTACCTAAAACAGAGCAAGAAACAGTAATAAAACTCCGATATAAGTAGCACAAAATCTCAGTGGTGTAGAAAATGTCACTTAGGAAACTCTTTGATGTTTGTGGAAACAGGGTATTAGCTTTATTTGTCAGTTCCTTCCATTTGCATTTCTGTGCTCTCTGATTCTTGAGGAAATCTTTTTAATTAGAAAGAAAAGCTAGGATACATACTTGTTAACAGGCTTAATTTGCAGTGCTATGCCAAAGGTTCTTGCAAAGTCTTTGTAAGGAGTGTGGGAAGAGAAGAGAGTTTTGTATTATTCCTACTAAACCCTTAACAGTAATGGTTATTGCTGCTTTTGTACCACTGTCTCCATTTTATCTGCTGTTGACTTCCACACTTTTTGCTCTTAGTCACGTTTTAAAAAGACCCTCTCTCACCTGCCTGACCACCTCATGCACCCGCAGATGTGTATGTAACAACAGTTCTGGGTGGTGTTAAACTTGTGACATTCAAAATCTGAAAACTTCAGTCTGGTACATACCAGACTTTTATATCACACAACATTATCAAAATTGGGGATATGATCTCATGAAAACCAAGTTCTTCAAAATTTTCTAAAAATTTAAGTACACTGAAGATTGTGGTCATCTATTGCCTTCATTAATTTTTAGAAGTATGTGGAAAAAAAAGGGTGAAATATTGCAAGACATTTATTTCTGTTGTACACAAAAATACCTATAATAGGAATATTCTAATCTGCAGTTTTACAAACTTTCCTTTGCGTGTGGACTTTCTATACCAAATCATACCATGTTTGCAGCATGATGTTTCATGCAAAGTAACTGCTTTTTGACAGTTCACATCATGTTAAGAGGTACTTTATTTTTTATATGGATAGGTTGTTTACCAATATTTTGCAAATAATGGTAAAAGAAGTTATTCCCTCCATCAACAAGGATTAGGGAAGCTAGAGATTAACAATGACAGGGACAAAATTACGTTATCTTTTAAAAAAGAATTTGTGAACCCAATTGAGTCCCTGGACTTCCGTCAGCTTGTTGATTAGTACTCCAAAAAATACCAAATCATTGACTGATGTAGTGTGTTAATATCCATGGACAAATTCCATATTACAGTGTATGTGCCGAGTGTCCCAGCCCGAGAAAGCTGCCCGGTGTAATTCACAATGTTCCACCTAACGAAGGGCTAACTCTCAAAGAAACAGAAGTCTCTCCTGTCACAAGCCTGATGGCCAGCAGTGGTTATTCTTAATGTGACACCTGTTGCCAAACACATTTGTTACTTTAAACTAATCACCCTGCTAGAACAACAGCAGTGTAATCCCGAAAGGCAACTTCCAAATCACAGATTTCTAAGTGCTGGCAAAATTCAGCAGGGAATTTACTCACTTAGGGTGTTTTGTAATACAAGAAGATGACTGAATTTTCAGAATGGAAACATTTAGCAGTGGTAATTTGGTTTCAACAAAACGGTGATGGATTTGAGACAGAATTGATTGTTTTCTGCTGGCTCGCTCACAGATTTCCTTGCAGATCAGCAGAAGAGCTGCTGGCTACCAGGAGCCCGGGCAGTCCCCCAGCATCACCCTTTATTTCTCTGGCTGCCATCTCCTCCACAGAGGTGCTTAGGGAAGGGAATAATTCTTCAGATTTGGACAACACAGTGATTAAATATCATAGTTTGTCTTCCAGCAAAAATTAATGACTTGCCAAGCTGCCTGTGAGTTTTCCTAAAACTTTTTTGTAATTGCCACACTTAAGGTTTGTAAAACAACCCCTTACAAGTTTCGGAACCGAGGCAGGCAGCCTGCGGGGGGTTCGCCATAGCAGCGTCCAGCCTGTCTCCTCCGTACAGCACTTCTAGGTAGAATTAGTGTGCAGATGTAAATTAAGATTAACACATTTCTCTTTTGTGTAATCCCTGGCATTTTCAACACAGTGGTTACATGGGCTATTTAGGCTATATATATAAACTTGGAAGCAATTTAACTCTTTAATTACACATTTTATGTAATAGCAAATTGCTAAAGTATACATAAGTAATTTACACATTGAGCAGTATATTGCCCTTATCCTCTCTTCTTTTTAATTCCCTTCTTAAAAACAACATCTGCAAGTAACTTCTTTATAGGCAAATCCTTATGTTTTCCAGGATTTGTTGCAAAATAAAATTGGACTATTTTATTTCATGCCTTTAGTTGGTTACCACCTTCTCATACTCTTAAAGCTGTGGTGTGCACTGTAGTGCTTGAGACTTGTTTCAGAGCGATCCACTGTACCCATGTTCCCACAGAAATTCCTTGTGTTTGGTGCGGCTGAGAGGGTCTCTGCCCCTGGAAACAGTTGCAAGACAGGGAGCCTGGGTTTTCAGATCTTTAAATCATCAGGTAATGGTTTGTAATTTAAAGCACGATATAAGTTTATAGTACTGTTTGCATAGTAAAGAACTTATGTTCGCACTGAATGCCCTGGAATATGTTAAATGAGAAAAACTAGTAAGCATAAGAAGTGTAAAAAAATTAAACTCGTATCCCAAATAATAGGTATAATTAATTCTATTTAATTTCACTCTACTGCTCAAAGCTACTCCAAAAGCAGCTTTTATGGATACTAAGAGTGGAATAGTTGAATTTATTTTTCTATAATGCCCCTTACACCACGTACTGAAGCTGCTGAGGCTCATGTTTTGGAGACCTACAAATTTGGGCTTGATCCTTGGTCCTCCACCTGCCACAGCAGCTTGGGTTCAGTATGTCTCCATCTTAACCTTAACACCTGCAAACTTTCACAGTTTCACAAGCAAAGACTAGGAGTTCGGTTCCACAGTTGCATTTTTTTCCCTCGGTCGGTTTTGAATAAAAACCTGTTACTCGTAGGTGCGATTGGCAGACGGCCGTGTGAGGTGTTATTAGTTAGATTTGCAGAGACTCACAGTGCTCGATTCAGTCCTCTTGGGTAGCCTCAGCAAGACTTTAGGAAAGATGCTTGCACATTGTTAACACGCTGGTAGCTACAGAGGGAGGTTTAGGAGGCTATTTCGCAGCCTGGAGGAGTTGTCATGTGTTCCACATAAAAAGCTAATGTAGTCTTCTTTTAGAAATAACAGCTGGAAATCACACTGCAGCAGGTAGGACAAGCTATATTTGAACTGGTTTTGTAATACCCAAGAAAAAATTAACAGTGCATCTATGCTGAGACCTGGGGCTGCAGGAAAAGGGCTCGAGGTCATGGGATGTCAGACTGCCCAGGGAGAAGCAGAAGTGCCAAGGGGATACCTGTGTCCCAGTCCACTGGGGATTTTTCAGAGAAGCCACCAAATAACCTTCACTGTGTTCAGTCGTCACTGTCTCTGCTAGCTCAGCTAGGCTGTATGAAGTTATCCCATGTTAGGACACTATTTCAGAGTGAAGTCCTGGAAAGTTTTTCTATGAGGCAATGCGTAAACATCCCATTTGATAACTTTTTTTTTTTGGAAATGTTTCTGGATTTCAATTTGAAATGATACTTGTTGAGTGGTTTATTTTGCATTTACAAGAGGATACAACAAGGACAGGCTCGATTAAAATAAATTATTTGGACCCACTTAGCTTTTTTTAGAACGTTAATTTATCCCCATTTTGAAAATTAAGGGGTTGTCCAGAACTGAAACAAAAATAAGTTCAAATATCTGTGTTATGTAAGATATTAGTTACGTGCTTTATATCTGTTTTGATTAAAAATTTACTATGCTGAATCCAAATGATACCATGCTCCCCCCAAAGTTAATAAAATACTTGCAGCATTATATATTTGTAACATTTTCCTGAATATGCTATGTAAATTGGAACTTTTTTGATCAAAAAGAAGAAAAACTGTTTTTTATGTCTGACTTGCATCTTCACCCATTGCAGCATTTAAAGCTATGACTGACTTGCTACTTAAAAACCAAAAGTGTAAGAGATTGTACATCTAACGTTTCAGAGCCTTCCTATATTTGAAGAGAGAATCAATTGTTTGCTTTATCAGGCAATAGAGGGTTTTAATTCCTACTATCTTTTCAACCTCTACTGTCACAAGTTAGTTGTGATTTATAGGTGGAGCTACACATGATGAGTCATTATCAGTGCCAGTATATCCTACTATGTATGATATGTGTACACTATACGTATAAACCACATAAACCAAAATGCATATGTATGTATACAAATACACAGTTATAGTAGTGGATATGCAAGGACATACCGAATCCACTCCATCTGGAAAAAGATGACCTTCTGCAGTAGCAAATGAATTACAAAATCTTTTCTAGCTACTACAAGTGTATAGATCATATCCTTAGTGCACCCATAAAAGTCATAGTTACTGTCAATTTGAGAAATTTTAGCTCAGTACTCCTGTTTCTCTTTTGCTGTCAGGGAGAAAAGAAATCCTTCTTATTAGAAGGACAAGACATACTACTGGATCCTACCTTGATAAATGACTTTTTCCTGGCTTTAATAGCTCCAGGAAGGGTATCCTTGAAAACGAGTGGGTGTTTACATTTGCCATTGAATGGGGGAGCAGTGAGTGTTTTGCTTGGCCTCTTCAGGTAACATGGGTGAAACTGCCTTTTGACGTATTTATCCTATACGTTTCTCTTGTGCTAAGGAGCGGCCTGAAATTTGCCGCTTTTGATTTTTTAAACTCTTCATTTTTATAAAAATAGATATTGGATTTCTTGAGGAAACAGATTTGTGCAGTATTGCTTGTTGTAATATTGCATTGCTGCATTAAGTGGAAAAAAGGCATTATTGCAACTTTTCACTAAGGAAGGACAAAATACATCCTTCCTTATTCATTAGACCCTTTCAGGCTGTGACCGTTCTGTCACAGCTGAGATGACAGGAGGCCATCCTTCACAGCAATGAACATGTCAGCCCGTCCTCTTCTCAGCTGTCACCATATCATTATGCATATGGCAGAGAAAAAAAAAAAAGGTGCAGTTTGATTGAAACATAGATTTGTGCAGACATAAGGATCGTGGCTCAACAGATGTGAGCCTTACGTTTGAAATAGGAATGAAAATACGAATCAGCCTTTATTAAAGTTTGCACAGCTGCCTCTTATTACTGACGGGTTGGGTGAGAGGGGTTGTTTCTTCAGCTTTCCTGCACGAAACACTTGCTTTCTGATGCCATTCACTATTTGGTCACCCACAAAACAAGCTGCTTTATTTTTAATAAGACTGCAGCTGCGTCTTACAGGGTTTGTAATAACAGAGACAGCTCCTAGTCCTAACCTTCACAAATTAAATTAGGAATACCAAGTAAAGACTTTACTGAGCAGCTTGTTGCCTGCCTGAACCTTTAGAAAGCGAAGCTTTAAGCTGGTAACGGTGAGAGGAAGAGGGGAAGGCTGGGCTGGAGCTGTATAGCTTGCAGCAGGACCTTGACTAAATGGCTGAATCTGAAGAATCTTTTAATAAGCACAGCTCAGATGATGCAAATTTTATGTTTTGTGTAAATAATACAAAGCAGCTATACAAATACCATAAATTAAAATCACTATTGCAGTTAGAAATCTATATTATTCTTACAATTCACTACATACTACTTTGACCCAGAGTATTGATGTAGCTTCTTAGCTTATTAACTGTACAGCTGTCTAGAGAGAGTAAAAACATTCCATGCAGATTTCACAACTGCCTGGTGTCAGAAGAAGTGACACTGAAAGCCATTATATTTGAAGCCTGTTTCAGAAGGGGTTTTTGATGCAGCAAAATCGTACATTGAATATACTGTCATTAAGTTATTTGAAAACATGATGATAATGTGACAGAAAAAATAAATGTGAAGACGTTGACCTGTGTCGAAAATAAACTGTTGAAGGGAAGTAAATCAGATGTAATGCCTGTGATGGCCACATCACAGCATTCAACAATATGATATATGAAGAGGAAACAGTACCTAGAGGAAGGACAGAGGAAAGGAAGAACTGGAAAGATTTTAGAAAACACCTCTAATTCTGCCTTTATGCTTTTAGATTAGAATGATTAAGGAAAAACAAAACCACATCCAAACTCATGACTCCTGAAATTCACATACTGCGTTTAGTGTGTTTTGAGATTCACTAGTGATAAAAAAGCTTGCTAGAGAATCCAAGGGCTACCTGAGAAGAAGAAAAAAAATGCAATTCAGTGTCCTGACCTAAACTTGATCTCATTTACTCTAGTTATTGCAAATTAGTGGAAACTAATTTAAACCTTACTTACTGCAGAGGTGCTACGCTGATCTGCAGAGTCAGGAGGGAAATGGGAACTCCAGATTCAGCCATCTGTACAGTGCTTTTTGTTGAGGCCCTGAAAAAACCCGTACTCAGTTCTTTTTAAACTTATATAATCTGTTTCAGTCCCAATTGCGCTATCTATCTATTAACCTATATACGTCTATACTGGGAAAATGAGTGCAAATCTAAGATGCCATTTGCTATTTCAGTTTGTCCTTGAAACTTCAAATAAATCAGACAGAATAAGACCACTCTGATTTCCACCAGCACCAGACATAGTAGGGTTTCACAGGGAGAAAGTAGCTCGCACTGCAGTAACTCAGTGTAGCTGCATTGTATTTACAGAGGGTTTTTTATTATTTTCAGATTAAAATGTAGCATCAGTGATAATGCACTTTCTTGTAGCCACACTCTAGGCAATAACACGTCTTTTGAAGTATGATCAGTGCTGCATGCAAAGTTCCTTTTTTTTAGAAATAGAAATGCTGAATATTTTTAACTATGATATGCTTTTAAAATACTACCCTCCACTGTCACTAGGCTTTAATAAGGGCAAACATCACACAATAAAATAAAAGGTCATTTATGACAAGAATGTAAATATATGGTAAATCCTTAGCAAAGATGTGCCTTGAAGTTTGTTCGGGGAGTTCATTCCAGTCTAGCTTTCATAAGGATAGAGTATCTTAAGCTATTTGTTTATCAACAAATATTACCCTTCATAAATTTCATACTATGCTTAAGTCTTTCTTCCCTGTTTGCTTTGTCTGCAAAACACACACTGTCTGTGGCTTCTTTGAGCTGATCCTATGCAATCCCTAGCATAAGGGGAGCTGGTCCAGCTAGGTGGTGGTTTTTGGGGGGGGAGGTTGAATTTTTTAAATTTAAAAAGATTTTTTGCAGGAGCACTTATTTCACTCAGTGAGCCAATATGAGTTATATTTGGGGGAAAAAAAAAAAAAGAAGAAATGAACAGAAGAACTAGGATAACTTAAACTGATGTTTAGAGGCTTTGCTAGCAGAGCTGCACCACTGTAATTGTGGCTGACAAGACTCCGCAGTGGAAAGGTGGCCCGGCACAGGAGCTGTACAGCTGTCCTATAAAGCCCTGAAAAGTTGCTATAGGTCCGTTCTGCCCGCTGGTCTCAGGTACCCAGTGGTACCCCAGGGATTAATTACAGGGATTGACAATTAATAGGACAAAACTAGATTCAGCTGTACTATTCCAGATTTAAGAATTCCTGCCATTACCTTAAAATGATGTATTTTCTCAAAGGCTTGGAAATTCATCTGAGTCTGAGCTAAACAAGAGATGGGACTGAGAAAAGCATAAATGAAAAGTAAGAAAATCCTTGGCCTAAATCTGACCGTTCAGAGATTCACTTTATGCTTGATTTCATTCACTTCCTATGTGCCCCGATAGATGACTTCGTTTTCTCTGTATGTATTAATAATACCATGCAGGGAGACTAATAAGATGCAGTGAATGTTTGGGGGAGCAGGTAGTGTTACTCTTCTAATTAATTTCTACAGCAATTACAGTTTTTCTGAATTTTTGGTTCCATTCTAAGGCCTTTTTTTTAGAGGCAGGTCTCATTTTTTACTTTCCTACTGTTCTCTTTAAATAATAGAGGTGTTTATTTAAGGACGAGTAAGAGGTGCGGGGAGGGGCAGGCATCATGATTGAACTGTAGGCTCTAAATTGAAAAGACTTTTAAAGTTGGGTGTTATTAAGAGCACATTTAATCAGGGAAAGTGACAAACAATTTGTTGTAAGACACATAAATACTAGTGGGAAACTAATTTCAGTGGCATAAAAAACAATCAACTCTTGCATATAAAGTAAATGGAAAAAGGTACCCCTGCACATTACTGCTCCTGCTGCGTACCACATCCATTTACAACAATTACTTTCTTCTCTTGACCAAAACAACCTATTTTTATGCACAGAGTAAAGCAGGGACAGAACAGTATTCAGAAAGCACGGTAACACTCAAAATCAGCCATGGGATTTTCCTTTTTTTCCTTCTTAGTTGGTCATATTTAATAATCATAAACTGCCTTGTTGCTTAAGAGCCTGACCTTCTCTGTTAGCAAAGCTTGCACCTAAAAATCCTGCAAAGTTTCAATTTCTAAATGTCACAAAATATCAAATGGGTGCAGAAGATAAGGAGCAAGTCAATAAATGTTTGTATTCTTCTCTTGATGCTCTTTTGTATTTCATTTTATATGAAAAAAAAAAATTAACCCAAAGTTTAATCTCTCCTCCAAATAAAAGAAAGAAAGAGAGCAGAGCCTGGGGTAACAGTCAGTTAAAATATTGATTACAGTGCATAACAATTTACTGAAAAATAAATAAATAAACCTGAAATGCCTTCAAACTATTTAGGAGGAAGCATACTGTTTCCTATGGTGGGAAGAAGTATAATTAAAAAGCTATCAACAGTCTGGGATTGTCAAAAGTACTTTGTCACCTGAAGCACATTCCTTGTAATTATCTTTTGGGCTTTAAGCTAGATCACCATTAACCTCCAAAGAAGAAGGGTTACTATGCTTTCTGGTGTGAGAAATTGTATCATCATGTAAATTAAACCCTGTTAGGTAGTCAAATTGGATTTGGGAAACGATTGAGTATTAAACCTAGTCATGTATATTATCAAATGACACAAAGCATGAAATGCTAAGAGGGAAAGAAACAGAATTTTTTTTTTCTTAAAAATGTCAGCGTTCTTGTACAAAAAATATTTTTTTTTTAGTGAAGGAAAAAAGAAAAGAAAGTAATACGTATATACATTTTGATTACATAATTTTTATGTTTTTTAAATTTCCAGAGAATAGAAAATGAGACAACCCAGTGCTAGCTGATAACAACAGAGCAGTACTTGAGATCACACTTAACCTATTACTCAGGATCTCCTACCCTGACACATAATTACCAGTGTTGATAGGAGATGGCTCCTTCTACCTATATGAATCCAGTTTCCCAAATTTCCTGCTGATGCATCTGCAACAACAGTAGCTGGATGGAAGGCAACTTTCTTCATCTCTGCAGCTTAGTCTACTGGGTATTATGGAACACATGAAAAAGTTTTAACCAAATGCTGAAAAATTAATAATATTCTTTAGAACATAGAAGGTATTATTTAGGAAAAAAGGAAAGGAAAAAAATGACTGAATTTTCTTTTTACTGTAGTCAGGATATGCCTGAAGAATTTGTGTTTTGAATCCAAGGAGAATAAATGCCTTTTAAGTATAGATTTTTTTCTTGTTAGCTTTTCTAGCTGTGTTTACGAAGGTGCAGTATTTCAATGACTGGCATAAATTAAAGGGTGGTTTCGCTCTGCTTGATAACAAGTTAATACTTGGCAGGACTAGAGGTGAGCCTGCAAAGATGCCAGGTCTGGGGATAGGTTTAACGATTGCATGTTCCTGCAGGTGGTTTAGATGGGCCAAGTCGAGGTGTATTACCAAAATTTCAGAATTTCAAGATTGCTTGCGGTGGCAAACTTGTATGTTGTCCTGTTTCATGCCATCCCCCATGTTTGTTTCCTGCTCACTGAAGTAAAATAAACCCTTCCAGAAATCTCAAGCTCGTAACAAATGTCTCTGTAAACCAAGCCCAAATTTGGTGATACGAGCTCAACGTGTCGGTCAGATCTCCCAGCTCAGCACCGCGAGTGGCCACGCTCGGCTCGGCAGCCAACGTCTTGTTTGCACCCAACACAGTGCGTTCGACAAGCACTGTTCAGCCGTGCTTAACAAGGCTCCAGCTTCACGCGGGCTTTTTAAAGTCTAAAAGAAAATCTTTTTCCCTTTTGCAAAAAATGGTGTGCAGAAAGGAGAACCCTGAACTTTAGTTAATGGTGGGGGAAGAGTGGATACTATATTTTTCTCAGAAACAGGCATGAATCCTGGAGCTTTGCACATTGCTAACATGCAGTTCCATCATTAAGGAGCACACAATTCTTTGTAGTTGCTAAATTAATTTGCCAACAATCTCCAAACCTTTGTGAGAGTTAAATTTTATTTTTTTTTTATTTTGAAGAGAAGTTTTTTTAAAAAATTTTTCTGCCAAATTATCGCATGTTGACAATGGGCTTTATCCAGCATTTATAGTCTTTCTGCTTTCAACTTGTGTAAAGTGGGTAATTGAAGTGGTGTGCACAATAAATGAGAACATCCATTGGTTCCATATAAACCTTTTAAAAAGCGTCGGAACGGAAAGTAAGGCAGGCTAATATGAATTGCAAAAGGACACAATTAATTTGTACATGAAAGAAGATTTTTAGTATGCCATTAGCCTTTGTAACAGCCAAAAATAAAAAGGCAATCATGTATAACCTTGCCAAAAGTATGACAAACTGCTTGTCATGAAAAAGTTTTATATTTTAAGGAAAAGCATAATGTTTTTATAAAAATTATTCTGTTAACTCTTACTTGCTGACAATGAAATTAGGTTTAAAAGATGACATTAAAAGGTATGATCGTTTCAGAGTAGTCAAAAGAAACTCAAGAGCATCAGCTAAAGCAAGTGGAAGTGCTGTGGCTCTTTGGAAGACTTTTGAATTTTCAGCAAACCAGTTCTGTGTCATTTCCTCTGTGTCCTTACTCCTTTTCACATCCCTTATTAATGGAAGCATCAGTTAAAAAAAAGTCATGAGGAAGTTGTGAATCTCTGTTCTATGTCCCATATCTTTAAGAAGCTGATCTTTCCCATCTTTTCTTTTTTTTTTAAAAATTAAAGTCTCATCTCTTATTCCCCTTTCTTATCCCTAACTTACTTAATCTTTTTCAGCCTATATTATCTGCATATTATATAGCATATATTCTATTTTTAGAAAAAATATGTAAATTCTAACAAATTATTGAGCAGTTTTATTTCTAGATATAGCTAGCCAAGGTCATAAACTGCTCTTGAAGATTCCTGCTAACAATGACAGTTAAATTATGCTACAACTATTAAAAGGGCAAGATTGTGCAACTGATAAATTATTTTCTGCATACCATGAAAAAAAGAATCATGGGATTTCAGTAGCCTGATTCAATCAATAACTCTGTAATTCCTAGTCAATCATAGTTTAGTTTTATCCATTATTACAAGGGTGCAATAATTATTAGTCTTCTATGAAAGTATCTGACAGCATTAAATAATATAGGTAGAAGAGGAGCGCTCTTATGCAACAACAGTGAGCTGGTGTCTTGCCAGTGATTGTGAGCAACCATCATTTATGTTGATAACACTTAAAATATCACAGTAGTGAAGAGAGACCCCCCCCATAATCTTACAGCATTAAGAGGGATTATGAATTGGATCTACTGGAAATAAGGTGGGGGATATTTGCTGGAAAAATGTATTTCTCAAATATTGCATGGTTTGCAATGTTTAGTATGTATTTATTTGAAAAAAAATCATTATGATAATTTATGGTACAATAAACTGTTGTATGAGTGAATTTTATAAGCCTTTCTTGTGTGCCCGCTAAGGAAGAGTCTTATCGATTATCGGTCTGATTTTTTCATCAGTGCAGCTCATTTGTAACTCCATTCAAAATCATTTGGTAGAAGGAGAAGGGACAGTTTCTCAATGCCTATGACAATCAAGACAATTTATCTTAAGACAGAAATCTCCATGCTACCTGAGTCATACTGATCTGGTGGCAGCTCCTGAGCAAAGTCCTGGCTGATCTGAATCCAGTTCCTTCCTCACTGTTTACTCACCTTCATGCTCGTCCTATGCAGAGGATTTTATATTTCTTTTGCTGTCTGTTTGGTTGTACATGTCTGCACAACTGACTTCCTAAAAAGATTCAGTTGGGTCTCTTTGTGTTGGGTAGATTTATGTTTGCCTGTGATATCACTGAGTCTGGCATTTTGCCATATGCATATATATATATATTTGGATTAATTGTATTAATTGTGTTCTGGGTTTCCCTCTTTTCTCCTTTGATGTTGTAAATCCGTAGAAAACAGGACTGATGAGAAAATTGCAATCAGTGCATGTTATGTAGCAGGAATATGTTTCTTACCATTACACCCAGGTTTTTCTTCTGTGATCCTTCTATGTCTTTTCTGACAAATTTCTCCACTCCACTGTGTTTTATTTCTCTCATTTTTCCTTCCTCCTCTGGATAAATGCTGCCTTCTTCAGCCTCTCATATTTTCTCTGGTTGTGTACCACTCAAGGCTGTGCTTGGCCCCGGACAGTATTTCTTTTATCCTGCTCCCCACTACGGTCCGTTCTCATTGCAGCCACGGCACAGATTTTGCATTTCAGCTTTGCAATAACTCACATTTTCTGCCACTTTCCCAGCTGTGGAAAATACCCCTCTTGAAGAGCCAGCCGTTGCAATTAATGACAATTACAAGCCCATTAAGGAGGACTCCTCCTATATGTTGCCTATCTATAGCGCTAACCCCAGGATGGGATCGAATGGTGTGGACAGAGATCTACAACCTGATCTAACATTGAAGTCAGCCCTTGTATGGGCAGGGGGTTGGACCTCCTGAGGTCCTTACAACCTAATGTATGCTTCCAAATATAGCCTTTTTTCCCAAAGTATTCTTTAAAGAGAAGTAAGTGTAAGACTCCCTAAGGATGCGTGAAGCATCTCCTCTTCTTCCCCATCTGGATTTCTGTGCTTCATTTTGTCTCCCAAAGAATCCACACTTGAAAGCACAGCCGGGGTATTAGGCTTCTTTCCAAAAGAGTTAAAGAAATATCAAGTTCCAATTAGTCTTAAACTTCATGATTTTTTTCTGCTTTATGTTCTGAAATAAGGAAAATTAATAATGACTGCTCCCATATGGAGAACTGGGAATTACATGCAAAAGGATAATAATAATAATAATAATTCTGGATTTTACTTGAATGATTCTTTCCAAGCCACTTAAATTTTCTTGGCTTATTGATTTAGAAAAAAAACATTAAGTGAAGGATTGCACCATTTGCACTATAACTTTTGAGAAGAAATGTGGAAAGGCAAAGAGTCAGACTCACCCTGGCGTAATTCGATCAGTTTCGGTGAAGTTACACCAGGGACTAATTTGGCCCGAGAAGTTGGTAATCATGTACCACAGATGTTACAGTATTTGAAGGCAATGGTCCATAATAGCAGAAGGAACAATATTATGCCCCAAAGGACCTATCAAGTGAATGAGATGTTGGAGAGGTTTTTTACACAAACACTGAATCAATACTGGTTGCAAGATCCAAGTGTGCCTAAGAAAATGAAAGACTTTACTGGATCTTAACATTTTAGATTAAACCTACTGATGTCTGGTTTAGAGCTGCCAGAGGGCTTTTTTAATATCATCCCCTAACTGCCTATATAGAAATGGACAGTTCAATATGAAAATGGTATTTCTACTTCTTTACCAATAAGCTTAAAAATTTTAAAGTAACGTCTTCATGTATAGCTCAAGATCCTGCAAAACTTTGGTCTTAATAGAAATGTTTAATGTCAGTTCTTAAAAAAATATTTATTGTAAGTAAATGTATGTGAAAATCTACAGACTTTTATGTATTTTGAAAACCAGTTACATAGTTTATCATCTGAAGGATAGAGGTCAGAGACGTATTAGAAATAGAACAATTATGGTTTGTACTCTGTGATTAAATATCAGAAGCATTAACCAGCCACAGCATTACAGTCATAATATTAGAATAAAAATGACAGTTACTCTTGTAAAAGGCTAATGAGGTTGTATGTGTATATAGCTCTTCTGTAATTTAAAATCGGATACAGACCTGCATATGCTGATTCATTCCTCCCACTCAAGAAAAGAGGAGACTTTCCAAATCTTTTGTGTACCCCAAGGTAAACATTGAGTCCTTTGTTATAATCCAGTCAAACTCTGAATCACTGGTGGCTCATTCCCAGCAAACCAGCTAGTTTAAACAGGCAGCTCCATAGCTCTGTCCTCTTTGGTTTCCTGCATTGGGCCAGCTGTAAGGGACAAAGATGATGAACCTCAAAAGAAGCTTTGGTTTCCTTAATGTGTTAACTGACAGTGGAAGGAGCTTCCTGGGCAGCTCAAAGTATCTGGTAGAATCCATTTACTTCTTGTGGTGACTGAAAAACAAGGTACTCTATATTCTGAGAAAATGTCTTATGCACTTTCTCGTTTCTTAGCAGTTTGGGGTTTTTCTTCTGGTTGGTTTGTGTTTTCATCGTTGCTCCTGAAAGGTCATGTGAGTCTCAAGTTCTGCTCGTCTTGGCATCAGCTGCGGACTTCTCCGTTGTTGCTGGTTTACTATGGGTGTGTTTTATTTAGATTAAAATGCAAAATACATTCATTCAAGGCTTAGACAGTTTAGCATAATTAATTGTACAATACAAATAATTTAATTAAGTTTAAACATTGCTAATTTCAAGTCCTCAGAAACTACATTCACTGTTTTTATACTGCCAGACATACACTCTCCATCTTCACTGGAGATTGTTTTTTTTTTCAGTGCACTTAGCGCAAGGAAGTGCCAGGGAATAGGAACAGTCCAAAAAAACTCAAACCCCAGTGAGGGGCACTTGCACTACTAAGAAGGGGGTCGAGTGCTCTTACTGTAAGACAAGTGATTCCCCTTAGTTGTTGGGTGGCCATCGCACTGAAAAGGCAGAAATGATTCATGGCTCTCGCTGCCCCTTCAGTCCCTCTCCTGGAAGGGTTGCCCTAGCCCCGTATAACAATGTACATTGTAATATTGCCTTGTGTTTCGCACGTCTGTCCTGCAGAAAATGGATTGAATGTGTCTGTCAGCCCCATGCGGTCTCCAGACAACTATGATTTCTTCATTACTCTTCCCACGACTGAATGTCAATTAGTGACTTAAAAATAAAGTCTTCATCAAGTTAGCAATCCCTTGGGCTCATGAGTCTCCCAAAACCTCAACTGTTTTATCTAATTTATTATACAGATAGAAATGAAGTCAGGTTGCACTGGGGAGAGGGAGCAAATGAGCTCCCATATGCAGTGAGGCCTCTGAGACCCAACCTCTGTCCAGAGGGACCACGGCATGTCCTCTGAGAGGCTCGTCCTTAAACCAATTCACTCCTTTTGCCTCCGTGACTGTTTTCACCTTACATAATACAAATGCTCCCCCATAGGCCTAGCACTGCATATTTCTGCCTTTATGCTACTCAAGAAAAAGGTTAAGAATGAAAGTACCAGCCAACTGTCTTTTCAACTGATTTTTCAAGATAGAGTCCAGCTGAAAGATTTTGTATTGACAGCTGGTGAAACGGTCATAGAAATGACATCTGCCCATTAAAAATATCCCTCTTACTTTTCATTGTCCTTGGGGATTTCAAGACTGCAAATCATTTTCATGAGAGATGTAACCTTAGATCAAGTTATGAAAAAATATATCACTTCCATCAAGTGAAATAATCACAGTATGGTACAGGAATATTAAACAACTGCCTTCCTGCATGGTATGCACAGGAATTTTTGGAGTTTTCCTCCGAGTGTCTTCGATTGTTATTTCGTATTGTGACACCTGTAATTGTATATAGCAATCTAGATTTTAAAATACTGACAAGGCTGCTGTGGGTTCCACAGCATACATAAATCCATCACAGCGTACGAGATAGATTTTAAATTGATGGTACCACACCAAGCACTGAAATAAAAGCACTAGCAGCACTTATCCTTGTAGACTAATAGCTGCAAATGATTTTATGAATCATTAGTTCAGATCCTGTAGTCCTACCCATTTTAAACCATTTCTAGATTAATGCTTTTTTGTCTGTGATATGATATTAATAGTCTACTGAAAAGCATGCAGTTTCTAGCGGTGTGTCACAGCAACATTTTAGTGATGGAAGGGAGTTTGTACTATTGCAATAACTGATTAATTACTCTGATTCAGGTAGCCGGTGCTTTTTCAAGGGACTGTCTGCCTAGAGCTAGTGTCCTGTGAACAGATCTGGCTTCTGAGCACAGGTTACCTGCTACTGAGTAGTTACTCTTGGATGATAACGTGGGACAAAACCCCCTCACATTTTATACCCCAGAAGCACTTGCTCAAATAGCAATCCAGCAGGAACCAGCAATGGTGTTTCAGTGCTCAGTTATTGCACAGTCTGTTGTTGCTTCTCTCCCTCCCTAACTTCAGGGCAACAGGGACAGCTTAATGCAAACACGACACCCGCAGAACTGTTCTTTACTGCACTTGGTGGGCGGGAGCTGGGGGACAGGACGGGACACGGATGGGTGCTGCTGCAGCAGGTCCCTGTGTTTTGGTCCTGTGCCCTCTCCAAAGTGAAGTCATTCCCTTCTGACCACATTCAGGACTTCCTGTACAGGCCACAACAAAGAAGTGCTGAGAAATGTTTTCTTCTTCAGCGAGTAAATAAGACCCTGAATTCTCAGTTTTGTGGAGGAAGCATTATGTCAGGCCTCTGCTCTTAAGTCTGCAAAAAAGATCCCATTATACGGAGGTGGATATTTTTTCTGTATGGTAACTATGCATTTAACTAGTCATTTTCTTGTTCCATTGCATTAGTTTTTTCCAGTATTTCTCTAAACTCCACGTGGTAAATATCAGCACTTTGCAGCAGTTAGTTGTGTAGCTCTCCCTAAAGTGAGCTGTATCATATTGATGAGTCCTGATCCTGCTTTAGGTATTTAGCTGCTAATTTCTAACTATTCATCTCTCAAAATGCAGTGAAATGTGCTTGCTCTGAGTAGGTTTTTTCACAACTAGTGTTTACTACTGATGACACAGACGTGATCCTTGCATAATGGGTAGGGATGTGCTTTAAGGATAAAGTCGGCACAAGAAGGGCATTCGGGTGCTGGAGGTTTGTTGCCCAGCTTTGGAAACTGGGTCCGTTTCCTTCCAGAGTGTTAAGTTGCAAAATAAAAGGTGACAATTCAGAAAATCAATGTTTATCACACCTGTACTTTGCTTTTCCCTGCAGCTGGAGAGGGTAGCTGGGTGTCTTCCAATACTCCTTCCACCCTCCACTTGAATGTCCTTTCCCTGGTGAACGGCCGTGCCCCGGCAATGACTGTCCTGGCCGGAGCTGTATGGGTTTATCTGCCTCCTGTTATCAGGGACAGTGACCACAGGCCTTTAGCTTATGGACTCAGAAAATGCCATGCACCCTACTGCATGCCTAGGGCTTTGTGTAAGCTTGATAGTGACAACAGTTACAAACACAGCTCTGTAAGAGTAATTAATAATTACATAGAATGAGCAAAACTATTGAAGTGCTTGTTTTAAAGTAGATGAGTCTCAACTACCTTCTGGCTTAATAGGTATATAATATTAAGATACAAGAAAGGTGAAATAGAATTGTGTAGAAAAATAAAACCTGGTGTGTCTGTTCCTACTCAGACCGGCGGAACAATGCTCATATTTTCCACCTCCTTGTCGTGCTCCCGGGAGAAGTTGGGGCGACTGCCCTGTTGAGAAACCTCTCTTCACTCCAGTAAGTGTACAAAGCCAAGGAGTTTAGGCTCTTCATCTTACATATTTAGACAATGATGGTATGATGTCACGTCCTTAACATGATGGCAGAAAAAAATCTATGGATCCGTTGTTACTTAATTGTCTTGCTTTATTGTGCTGTTGAATCCAGGAGGATCAGAGGTTAGTAATAGCAATGTGATATAAGGACCTGGGCTGCTGGAGGGCTGACACTTGAGAGGGATGCACTTTCTGTAATGATAAGTTCTTGGAAACTGTTGCAGCTTTAATGTTGTTACTGCTGCATTCAATTTGCTTCCCCTTCTGCAGTGGGTAGTAAATGATGTTGAATATATTTTCTTTTGTATCCCAGATGAGAGACTGACATCCATCTGTAGCTCATTTAAAGTGAAAGTTAGAACCATAACTTTTTTTCCCCTATTCTTCTAATCTGTTCTAAATTCATAGACTATAGTATCTGGTTTGCAGTACTAAAAATAATAGGAGTCTGTGTGTTTTCCAGACATCTATAAGTAAAATATGCAGAGATGCCTACATTTTTAAGTTGCAGCATATAATGTTACCATATATTAATAGGTGCAAAAGTCACATTCTGCCATCAACATGTTAACACTTTTTAGATAGATAGATAATTTCATATTTAGATCATGTTACCAGACACATTATTCAATCACAGCACCGCAGACCTTGAACACACACAGGCTGACATTGATAGCTACCGAACGTGCTGCGGGGGTTACAGAAGAGTTATCTCTATCATTACGTGCCTCCGTGTTTTTTAAATAAGCTGAAGGAATACAAGAGGGAAGAAATGCAAGAACAAGAGTTCTAGGGGATGACTGTGTAAACCTGAGAAGACGGATGGGTGTTAAATCCAGCACACACGATCGTGGAGGAGGCTCCTTCAGACCAATGTGACCCACATTCTTGCTGGAGGAGAGGAGAGCAGCACAAAGTCAGTGTCACTCCCTCTCTTCCTAAGTTTTTTTTTTTTTTTTTTTCCCCATTCAGTGTTAATCATGGAGGGATCTCATGTCATGTAAATTAGAATAACCCATCAGCTTCAGTAGTGCTACCAGAATTTCCATCAGCTGAGGATCAGTCCTGGAGCCCTTCCAGAGGTTCACAGGGGGTTCTGCACACCTGAATCAGCCTTCTCTGGCTAGTTGCCTTAATCAATTCCTGAACGCTGGGCTCAAACATATCATGATATTCATCAATTCCCCATTCCAAATAAGCACGAAACATTCCAGGAAGGTTTTTCTGTCATTACTGATGTTCGTAATGTAGTGAGATTGATGGATTGTGCTAAAATCCTCACTGTGGCAGTGGCCCATTTTGAAATGCATTGGAAAAGAAAACAGCTTTGGCACAGAGGTATGCAAGAATATTTAAAGGTGTTTTGGTGAAATGTGCTGGATTGAGAAGGGATATGGGAATATTAGGAAGAAGCGTAAGTTTAAACAAATGTGTAAATCATGAGATCAAAACTTGTTGTTGAGTTTTAAAAAAATTGCATTTTTGCAAATGCGTTCCTTTCATAGTTTAATTTTTGTAATTTGTAATAAAAAATGTAGCATGTTGCAGACAATCTTTGGGATAACCTTAGTGGTTCTCTAACACACAAAAGCCTTTACAGGAGGTAGGTAAAGGGCTTGTCAGTAAGTTTAAAACCCGGGGTTGCTTAGAAGTATTTATAGTGAACATCATACGTGCAGATGTTTTTGAAGAAGGAAAATTGGTTTTCATATATAATTTGTATCTAAAAATGAGAAAGGAGCAAAGCACAGGATCAAAGTAAATGAGCTTTTAGATCATGCAGTATGTTGGTGGCAAGTGTAACATTCACCAGTATTATTCAGCTCCATATATTAATTAACATGTTTGTGGAAAATATGCATGTAGCCATAAAAAAAAAAATCTCTACATTTGATCCACAAATGACCACTACACAACTGTCCAGTCTGCCTTTATTTATCACTAAAAGCAGGAGAATTTCTTACACAATAGAGAAAATCATGTCTTTACAAGATAGAAGGCACAGATACTAAATCCCAGCAAACATCACTCCCAAAACTAACCTGCCACTTTCATCTGAGAAACCGCATTTCACCTAGAAAACTATTTATTGATCTTGAGCATATGACACTCAGTCCAGCTGTCCCATATGGTCAACAAGATCAAACTATCAGGGACTTCCACGTAAAAGGTCACACAAGGCTATCAAGTCTGCTTTAGCCAGATCGGAACAATCACAGCAAATCAAAACTCCTGAATCCTGCATCAAAAACTTTAATTTCTGCCTCCAAGATCATATCTGCTCGATCTTATTTTTTCCAAGAACATATTCAAGCTTCCTTTCAAATCAGTTTGCTTATACCGGCTTCTTTGGGATGTCTGCAAATTGTAAAAAATCTCCTAAATTCCAGTCTAAATTTATTCATGAACAATTTATAGCCCCTCAGTCTTGTACGAGTATCAGCCTTTAAAGTTAAATATTTCTTCTCCCTCCCTGCTGTTTACTTCCAAATGTACCTATAAAGAATAATTGTATCCCCTCTCAGACTTCATTTTGCTAGGCTAAACAGACCAAGCTCTTTTTAATTTCCTCCTCTTTAATCATCCTACCAGGACTTAGCTGTACTTTTTTAAAGCAAGGTATGTAGAATGGTTCACAGTATTCTGCATTGCATCCTGCTAATGCTTCGTGTGACAGTCTTGTCTCTGCTTAAAACTTGCTTTCATGAGTTATCTGTTACTAAATTCTGCAAATAAAAGAATGTACTCGGAAATTAATTTCAAAAACCCTACTTCTTACTGGATTCAGGAATTACCCATTTGATGGCAATGCCTGTTACTGCCTAATTGCTCGGTTGGACTTAAGCCTTTGCATTCAAACATGCAAAAGCTTCTGAGAACCCTGATTTCTCTAACTAGTTTTATTGTTGTCTGTTCCAGAAAGAGGCATCTTCACTGTAGACATGCAATTTTTAGGTTGACTTGCAACTGCTCTAAAGCCATCCTAAGCAGGCTTCCACTTGCTATAAACAGAATAAAAACTCAGGTGCTGTCCTCCCTAATTTCATCAACCGTTCTTCAGCATGTGCTAAGATCCATAAACTTCCAGTTTCACCTACGTGTTGCTCATTTTGCAGTTTAGGCTCCTTTTGACACCTTGCCTGGTTCATTAAATTAATCTAAATGCCATTTTTTGCTAACTGGGTGATTAGCCAACGTTCACTGTAGTCCTCCTTTTGTCCTCTGGGGTTTTCACCCGGTGCAAGGAAACTCATCATTTATGTTGTTCCAGACTGTATAAATATTTGTGAATGAGTATTAAAATCTTGGATGTCAAGTACAGTTCATAATATCAGAAATACAAAAAAAGCTAGACTCGTATATATCCTTCTGTGATCTCATTTTGTGATCATTAGGTGACCTGCCAGCTAGCTAGATGGCCATTCAATGATCTTATAATTTTCTGTCTGCTCCAGAAAGACCAAACGGGTAAGAGGTGAGTCTGTCTAGCAGCAGCGTGGACTCCGTTCCCAGGTCTGCCTGCCATGACCTGCCCAACCTCTCTGTCGCTGTAGCTGTACATTTGGTAAATTACAGTTATCTGTCCTCTGACAGGGACTGGGGACCTTGGTTATTAAGAATTATAAAGAGCAGAGAAATATTATAGGCAGTCAGTAGAAGAGCTGAGGTGATAACTCATGGTCTCTTCTCCTGGACCTCGGTGCTCTTTGTGCTGAAGTCGAGGGTGTTGTGGCGAGTGGCTCTTGGAGCAAACACGTGGCTTTTTTTCAGTTTCTGCAGAAGCACATTGCAGAGCTACAAAATTCATGACACTCCCCCAAGACACGTGGCAGGTCTATACATAAGTGTCTTCAGACTTCCAACCCTGTGCTTTAACCTCTGGCTGTGCATCTTCTCAGGGCTGCATTCTGGCCAAAACGAGGGTTTGAACGAGTGACCTCTGGGATAAAAAGAGTGAGTTGGTAGCTCCTCTGTGTCAGGTTGGGCTTAGGGGAGGGGAGGTGTGATTGACTGGGCTGGGGGGACGTCGGGGCGCGGGATGGGAGGGAACCTGGCTGTGGACAGCCACAAGGTCACTCACGGTCTGGTGAGAGCAGGTGGCTGAGTAAAGAGGTGGTACAGACACACGGCATTATCCTGCCGAATGAGTAGCATTCTTCTTTTTTCTCTGTTAGAGATGGACACTAAGTGAAGCACTCCTTTGTATTCACGCTCTTACAGATAGAAAAGACTCATAAAATTATATCTGTGTTTTCAAAAGCTAAATGTTGCTTTGTCAGAAAAAAGCTAAGCCTTTAGCATTTCATATTGGACCAGTACATCTCAATTACTACCAACACAGTGTTGTACCAGTGAGAGGCCCCAGAAGATTGTGCTCCCAAACTGTCTGCTGTTGGGAGCAGAGACATTTTCAACATCAAACCAGGGTTCCCTCTCTGCCCCTGCTTGGACACCACCGTTACAGCGAGTGGCTGCTTCTGTGTCTTCCTCCATCCTCTCTGCCGTGCCCAGTGTCGGTGGAAGGATGCTCACTAATTTCAGTAGGCTTCAGCTCTTGTCTTAAATGATCTGAAAGCAGCCACTTGACTGTAATTCTTTTGTAGTAGATGTTATAAAGAAATTGAATCCTTTCTTGATTATGAAATTCCCCCTTTATTCACAATTCACCAGCTGAACAGAAGATACAAGTGAGGGTGCTTGCTAAACAGTGGATTTCTATTCCGATCAAGTTAATCATGCACTACATGCCTCAAAAATCCTCAGACTAGACATTTAAGAAGTGTGAATTTCATATAAGGTAATCAAACTAGTTTTAGGAATGTACACCTCGGTGGAGTCACACCTGAAAAGAGCTGTTGGATTTTTAAGATTGGAAATAGTACTTCCTCTGCCATTGCCCAGGTATTGACAGAGCAGTTCTGCTCCTGGGGTGCTCCTTGTGCTCTTAATGATGTGCTGCTGGAGAGGCTGCAGATATCCGGGGGTGTCAGAATGGTTTTTCTGCCTCTCATCAAGCTGCATGTTGGACTTCTTCACCAGGGTTTGTGAGAAGTTACCTGTGCAGGGGCACCTGCTGTGTCATGATATGCAGAAAACTTGACATTTGAAGACATGAGATGTCATCCTGTTTGCTAGAAATGCAGGTTAGAGGGGTGTTAGAGAGACATGCAGGGGATTAGTGTTGGTTGAGCAAAGGCCGTTAGAAAGTTCCCTGTAAGAACACATACATGAAGGTCAGATATGTAAGAGATGGAAGTCACCTTCTTCCAAACTAGCCCCAGAGGCTACCCAACTTGATTCACTTGGTGGGTGGTTCTGTGTTCTGATGTGATGGGTGGTTCTGTATGTGACATTTTTATGTGTGCAGGGTAAGAGAATGGCTTGATTACGTTGTTTATTTCAACCCAGTAAAATGTAGATTTTCTGCCCCCCCCCCCCGATCATGGTTGCAGTCCCTTGCTAAAGGCAAGCTGGAGTCAACTCCGCACGGATGTGTGTAGATGATTGCATGATTTATACGTCTGAAGGCTGCATTGTGGAACTACAATTGGAAAAAATCTACAGGAAAATGTATATACGATAAGTGCCAAAGCCTTCAGTCTGAAAGCAGCCTTTGGAAATACTTTCTTGAAAGACCGTATTGACAGGCTGAGTTCTAAGCACAGTTACACTGATTATATGGAAGTATAGTCTCCTTTGGACTAAAATGCACCGCTATTAGATGGATTTTTAGTCGGGTGTTATGTGAGTCTCAAAGAATGACAACCAATATACTAAAGCAGTTAGGTTTTCTTTTCTATTATTAAGTGGCATCTTTCTCCTGAATATTGAAAAAAGTGTGCATTTTCCACTGAAAACCTCATGGATAAAAGACAGATAGCAGAGGCTGGTGTGCCTGAAAGAAGATCCCGACAGTGCAGGAAAATGGGGTCACCAAATACCAACTATTCATCTTTAAGGGGTTCTCCTACTACTCATGTGCTGTCATTGTCTCTCTTTTGGCACCACCTGTGTTATTAGTTATATATCATTGCCCGCAAGGCTTACTCAATTTTTCTTAAAGCAATTCTCCACTTTTTTTTCTTGGCTGCTCTGTAGAGTTCTTGCCACAATTAGACATTCACACTCAGGCCCCTTCCTCATACTTGCCTCTGGTGTGTAATTTACAGCATCCTGAGTAACAGCCGTGCATTTGTGTGCTGTAGATGCTGACTGTGGCACTGATCATCATCATTTCACTGTCATGGTGTGCAGCTTTAACCTTTTGTTGTACCCATCTGTTGTCTCTGCCTCACCTTATGCTTTGGTTATGAAGTTGTTGTTGTGGGGATTGTCTGTCTGAGATCGCTGTTTGTACAGCACTTAGCATACTCCAATCCTCATCCCAAACTAGAGCTTTTAATTGTTGCTGTGATACAAATACATTGACAAGGTCAGGCCAGCTGTTACATACATTAAAGCTACCTTTTCACTGTCTTCCTCTATGGCAGTGCCCTTTACTTACAGAGAGAAACACTATTTATGTGCCCTCAGTTGCCCTCCATGTATCTTTGGTGCTTCAGCTCTGTGGGCTTTTACCCACTTCTCTCTCCCATTTAGGTTATTCCTGTAGTTTATTTCTGGTACCATACCCTGTGCAATGATGTCTCCAAGCTAGGGAGCACGGCTGAGATGTGTGGTCGTTCCTGCACGGCTCAGGAGACTCCTTGGGTACCGCTTTGGGGTTCTTGTCCCAACTCTTCCACGCCTTTGGCAAGCCCCATGGAGATGTCGTGCACGGGCACGGCTGTGATGATGGATAGTCCTTGTGCCAGCCATCGTGGGTAAAGGATTCCTATCCCTTTGCACATCTGTGAGTGCCTAGCAACTGTTTTCCCCTGGGTTTTTGAAGCATACTTTGCAGGCTACCATAATTTAAAAGGTTAGGTGAAATGGCTGGTGAATTTAAAACTGATGGCATTGTCTCATGTAATTTCTTTATGCTTGTTAATGAGCCTTCATCTCTTTCTGTTCATATTAGGGGGGGGTAAAACGGTAGTGGAAGTTGAGATACATAGAATGGCTTTGACAAAAGCCAGCCTTCCATGAAATAGAATCTCAACTTTAAGGAAAAAATGACCCACTAATAAATTACATTCCAAAATGTGTCTTCAAATAATGCATGAAGTCTGATTTACATAAAAACATGTCTGGGAGCTCTTAAGCTCTTGTCGTTCTGCAGCAAGCCAGGATCTCTTTCAGAAAGACAAATGACAAGTGTCCCCACTTGCAATCTCAGTGTAGGAAATGGATCATTTTCCTATGTCTCCTGTTCTGATGAAATTGTTTTCCTAAGCTTAGTCTGTTGACAGAGCGATGCAGAGGATGCTTGGGAATATTGGACTCCAGATAGAGTGTATACGTCCCCCCAGTACCATAGAAAATCCCGTGCACCTTTGGACGTGCGTGGTCACTGGTAGGGACCCCACATGCAGGTTTGAGCCCTTAGAGAAAAAAAACATGAGACTTTTTTTCCCCAGAGCTATATCATAAGACAGCAGAAGTAAGTAATGATGCCAGCTAATGCCAGTCGTGATTAGAGTTTGTAGAAGAACACCCGTTACGGGATTAATCACGCTTCTCCCCTGTGCTGTGAAGGACTCTGCCAGCCTTAAACTCGCTGTGTGTTCACTCAGCGTGTGCCCGGGGTGGGAGCACTGTGCTGGGGCTGCGCACACAGGTTAGCTCTTGGGGAGCTCATTAGGCCTCCTACGGCCGGAATAGTCGATTTTTAGTAAAGTATCGGTTTTGAGAATCTACAGGCAATTCTGCTGAAGAGCAGCATTACAGATGCGATCAAAGGTCGTCGTGTCCCACTTTCAGAAGGGCTCTTGTTGGGCTCTGCATTGAGCAGGATTTCTCCCCATGGGCTCTGTAATGTGTAAATGGCACCAGTGCCCTCAAATCTCCGCTCCTAGCCAGGTTTCCTTCAAGTTTGTAGTTGTCGATTAGGCTCTTTCTCTAGAAAACAGCAGTTGTGGAAATACTGCGAACCCATGGCGTATGGTAGTTATGGAAAGATAAAGTCAATAAACGAACAGAAAGAAATTATTTCATTTATTTTTCTTCATGACTGTGCCTTCTGGTGGTAAGATGCTTTCAGAAAGAGGAAGGACAGCAGCTTAAGCTGGGAAATTCAGATGAAACCTCAAATGAATTAGTATTCAGTCTTGGTATCAGGGATTTTTTAATCCTTCCTTAGCCTAACATCTCCCCAAAACAGCCTTATGAGAAAAGCAGACCAGGACAAAAGGAGCTTATAACAGCAACTTAGAGGTTTGCTCGAAGGTTAATTAATTGCAATTAATTGTGAAGTACTGTAGCAATGAACAGTACCTTTGAATTTGATAATGAAAAACAAAAAAGAAAAAAAACAGAAACAAGGAAGAACCCATATGGAACAATCCTGAGCTTGCAGATGTGGTTTTTTCCTCCCCTCTTGGTAGGTTCAGTTTGCAAACTTAACTCAGACAATTTACAAATACAATTACAGCGGAGAATTAATTTAGGGGCTGTGCGGCATGGTGGAAAGAACAAAATGTTTTCATTAGGAAAGTTGAGACAGTCAATTTTGTAAAGGACTTGGTGAGCAAGACTGTGCCCATGCACTTCACAAAAAAAGGCTGACTTTAAATGGGTTTGTCCCCTGATTTCGGGTCTTTTTTGTTTAGATTAAAATAGATACTGAAACAGTAGTAAAAAGAATGGAAGGCTGTTTTATTTGCCTTCAGTTGCTCTAGAAGAAGAATCTTCTCAGAAAATGAGGTGGCTGGTTTGGGTGGTTCCCCAGAAGGGTGTGTGTCATGGAGTACAGAATCAGGACTGGGATAGTCACTGGGAGGGACTGGGATCACTTTTTTCATCTTCTCTTTCTCTTTACAGTTCAGTGATTGGAAGAGACCGTTGTTTATTACCATTATGGTAGCACCAAGAAGCTCCAACCAAAACTGTTGTGGGTAAATGTTGGGACACAGTTTCTAACCCAGACAGCTCACCAGTATATAAGGCAGGGGATGGAGTTGGTAGAAGATTAAGTGATTTCTTCAAGGCTGAAGTCAGAGGCAGAATTAAAACCAAAACCAGAACCCACCCCCTTCGTATTGGTGTGCCGTTTCCTCTCTCATCTCTCCCTCTGCCTCTTTCTTGCTATGATGGCAGTGCTTGAGCCAGTGGTTCAAACCCGAAAGCCCCTACTTTGTGGCTTGGAAACACGTGCCCAGGAGCCCTGTGTTGCTGTCACGCCTCTGGGGATGCTGCAGAGCCCGTGGTGAGCAGGCTCTAGCACTGATGAGTTGGAGGAATTCATGGCACAGCCTCCCCGCTTACCTTGGCCTGAAACAAGAGTCTCACCGTGCAGGGGAATTCATTTTGCTTGCTTTCTCATCTGCTGAAGTAATAGGGTCAGACCAGTGGGGAAAGCAAAAATTACTTTCAAGTTTCCCGACTCCCTAAGAAGGCTGCTCTCTGTATATGACGTGGTTGCAACTCCCAAACGGACGTGTTTATTTTACAGCCGTAGCTCTGAGGGTGTAGAGCAGGGTTACACAACAGAAGAAGTTTACAAAAAGAGATACTTACCTAGAAAACCTAAAAGCTAAAATAACAGGGTGCAGTACACTCAGAGATATGTGAGATGTAGCTGGTAATGTTTGTTCATAACAGACTCATCCTGTCATGATAAAGGATCCCTCGAGCCATCTCAAAGTCTTATTTCAAAATTTATTACACTATTTAGCATATACAAGGTTAAGAAAATCAGCACCATAGCCAGATGGCTGGGGAATTGTATCATCCTGTTGCTCTCTTCCTTACTGCCAATAAATTTGGTGGCCAAGGCAGGGCACCAGATGTGAGATGCTGCCAACTGGGCCAGCTGTGGGAGTGAGTGCTTGTAGCTCCTCCGGTCTGCTGCCGGTCCCTGGGCCTCTGTGGTTGGGCTGGGGAGTCTCAATCATATATGAAGTTACTGCTGCAAGAGGAGAGCGCAGCAGGGGTGGGATCAGAGGAATCGGCACTTTATCCACCCGTTAAAAGAGGAGAAATATTACCAGTGCCATGAGGTTGTTACAAAATGAATTAGATAAAGAAGAAAAGTCATATTCAATTAAATCATGCCCTTTTTCTCTTCTAGACAATGTGACACTGAGGCTGTGCTTCACAGTTTATAGATTTGTATAGAAATTGGTGCTAATAGTTCAATTTTGTGTAATTATCCTACTAGTAACATTGAAAATGAAGAATCTGGGTAGAGGGAGGAGGAGGCAATACTTCTATAAATAGTTAACATCCAGAGGAGGCAGCTGGGGTAGAATTATATTTAGAGATTAAACTGGAAGCAAAGAACCTCCGCGATCTAATTCCAGCTCCGACCTGGAGTTTCTGTCCATCATGAGATGTCACTAAAGCTCACTGGGTTTGGGTTATATTTTTTTTAAAAAATCTCTTACATGAAGATAGTACCTTGCTATCTCACTGGGTCTTTGTGACAATTCATGTCTGTATAACGCTCTGAAGCAGAGCTTGTAAAGTATTAAGATGAGATGAGGAGAATCTCTTATCTCAAACATCAAGTTCTTCAGGGATGGGGAAGGAGGCAGTGATCTATTATCCATAATACTTCTCTTCAGACTAAGTTTGATCAGCCTTAGTGTGATTCAACAAAACCCTGTTCAACTGTGGACAAATGGACATCTCTATTATAAGTGATGAAATGGAAAGCTGTGTAAAGGGAGAAATCGCCTGCCACCGTCTTTGATCATAATCTATCTGTGCCTCAAAGGAGAACATAATAATACAAACATATTTGCAGGAATAAGCCAAAAATAACTCCTACTGTTGTTCGGCCTGCATAAAGCCGTCAGGAATGTGCACAGACAGTTGTTGTTGTTGTCAGCCTTGCGCGGTGTTGCCGTGCCAGTTAAGAGGCTGCCAAGTAGCTCACTATGGGGGCCGTATTCCAGCGATCCCTGTTCCTGAAATTTGTAAAGCACTTAAGCATCTTTCAAAAAGGAAATGGAGAATTAGATAAACTGTCACTCAGTAATGATAAACACCCTCTAGACCATTTCTGGGTTAATTTAAAAAAATAAATGAAGCCATTTTTTCAGGCAAAAGCTTATTGCAGAGAAAAAGACAGGACAGAAGCATCTATGGGGGCAGATGGTAACAGGATGGATGTAGATAAGTTTTAAGCAGTAGCACAGATTCTCATCAAGTCTTTGAGGAAGAACAGGAGGGAACACTTTTGTATGTAAAAATGCTCCAATCTGTCAAAAACCATGTTATGAAGCAGCCCAGAGACACACTCTAACATTCAGAGGCTATGCTTTGCTCTTTGAGCAATTTGAGCTTTCTGGACATTATTTCAAGGTCACACATCACTGTTTCCCCTGTTGCCAATCAAATAACGAGCATCTCACTCACTCATCCGCCCTCTTTCTGTCTGATACTCCATTCTGCATCCTTGTGCATAGGGTCAGCCTTTGCAGCCTTAATGCCTTTTGCTTAAAGGATAAATAAAAATAAATAAGACTTTGAATTCTTCTGATTTGCAAACCTTTGAGTATTATGATTGCCTTTTTAGAAGGAGTTTCCTTTAAAGAAAAGAAGGGAATAAGTGCAGATTCCTAAACTAGCTGCTATTCTTTGTTTTTCTTGTAGGTCTGCAGCACCTTTCTGTGAGGCATCACACTTGATGAATATTGACACAGAAATAATGATTGCCCATTGCTACAATGCCATTTGCATTATCTGTTGGAACCAATGCCTTCATTACTTAATAAAAATAAACTAATAAAATCTGTTATATCTATTTGCAAGGTGACCTATAAATTGTACCATAAATTCTTATCTTAAATTATTGTGTACTTCAGAGAACGAATGCGCTGATTGGAATAGAGTTTTTAGAGTATTTGTACTCCCTGAAGGACATATTTCAACCAATTTTCATTAATAATTAATCATGTCATAATGGTTCTGGAATGTTAACAAGAACATAGCAAGTATAATACTCCGAGAATTACAAGCTTTGCGTGAACATGGCATGATATGTTGGCATCCTTTGCTGCTTTTATCTGCTGTGGCCACTACTTGGGATGGGGATGAGTAATGGACAAGTGTTTGTTCTTGGTCCTTCCCTGCTGTGTGTCTCTTTCTTCCATGTCACTAATGACGGACTCATGTACGTGTTCACTTGTGAATCTCTCTCTGTAGGAAATATAGATGGGAAATACTAGTAGGCACATCTTTATTTGAGTTTTTACCTTTAAAAGTTCCATCTACTCTCTTCAGAACCATCCATGTCTGTGAGAAACGGCATTTTTGTATTTCCTACCATCATAGTATTCCAGAACTGTCCTAACTGCATGTGTCTGGTTTTGCTGTGCAGCCAGTGAGCCCCTCCATGCTCAGTAAGTAATCCTTTCAGGATAGCCAGGATGCTCCTTGTTATTGATGTATTGTTTTTTCAATATGCACTTTGGAAATGTCGACATACTAGAAGGTAAAGTTGCATACTGTAGAAGCTCTTAAAAGTCAGATTTTGCCAACCACAGACTTGTCAAAGGCAAGTATATAAGGCTAATGAAGGAAGAGTAACGATATCTCAAGTCTCACAGTGCTTTATATTAATTGCTCGCAAATGCTGACTGCTGGCAACTGTTCTACAGTCAAAGCATTATGGACTTGAGAGCCCAAACTTGCATTCCTGCAATGTAGCAATTTTTTATAACGCGGTCAAAATAATTGCAGAGGACACCTGAGTGTCTCCGCCCACCCGACGTGGTTTGGGAGGTCTGCAGGGAGAGCAGCCTTCCTCCGAGGGCAAGAGAGGAGGAGGAGGAGAGGTGTAGCAGTTACTCTGCAGGTGTCCTTTGGGGGTGTTGAAAACCAGCAACGGGCCCCTTGCAGCTGGAAAAATGACTGGTTCTGCACTAGGTCAAAGGCTTCGTTTTTCTCCTAGTCCTCACCTTGCGGGGGTTATTTTTCAGACCTGTGCAAGGGCATAACACCATCACCACACTGTCCGTCTCTGGTTTGGTACCTGGCAGTCATTAACACCTACCTGTGCAGGTTTTGAAAGTGAGAATTCTTGTGTCGGCACATGGTAGGGTGATGAAGCGTTAAATTCTTGGGAAGGTTTTCCTACTTGAAATACTAAGCTACCAGAGTTCAGGTGGAGAAGATAGACTGATGATTTTTGCCAGACAGGTAGACTAAGGAAAAACAGGTCCAGCTGTTAGAGTATTGACTTGCTATTTTGAGACTTAAAACTGAGCATTCATGCTTATTTTCATACAATGATTTAAAATAGTTCCAATGAGTAAAACAAATATAGTCCGTGTTTTACATTTTTTGGGGGTGTAAGAGGGTTCATATTAAGAACATGTTTATTCCATTAAAATTAAAGCCTGTGTTACATTTATACAAATGCAAGATCATACAAATGATACATTACCAAATCTAAAAAACAACAATTGCTTTTGATTTAATAGTAATAATAAAATAATTGTATAAAATGTAAGTACAACTTACTAGCATGTTATGTACACTTAACTTAGCTCTTACCACATTTTCAGATGAACTCTGCAGAGATGCAGGATACAGAAAAAGAAGATCCAATATCCCAGCCCTTCTGTTGGCTGTTAAAGTAATTTGTCTCAATTTACCAGCATAGTCATAGATGATACTCACACAAAATATATTAGTTCAAAAACCAGAGCAGACGAATGGACTTAAAATTCTAGACTTTACCTACTCAAAATATATTGTCTGTCTTTTTCAGAAGACAAAAAATATATTAAAGACAGGGCAGCATTGCTTATCTAGTCTGACTAAACAACGTTGGGAGATGAGGCAGGGAAAGGCTTGCCTAGCACAGGGAGTCTGTGAGAGCAACAGTTTGGCTTCATTTGCTTCCTTTTTGAAAGAAAGTTTCCAAGTTTTCAACAGTCTTCATTAAACTGAGGTGTTTTATCTTGCTTTGTACATCATGGTCTACTTTTATTCTTTCTTGCTCTTTCCTTTTACCCTGGGAGGTATGTTCTCTTACCTATATAAACAAAGTGAATATGCAGAAATGGAAAGGATAGGATGGCACATTATGTGTCTCTTTTGCCTTCCTGACTTTCTCCCAGCTCTAAATATTTTAACGTTTTGTCTCTAGCAGCATGTTCGCAGGTTTTTTGTATATGAAGCCTCAGGAGTTTTTAAGAGCTGCTAATGTACAAGTTAAAACTAAAACAGTATTCAGTTTATGAAACATGTTTTCCAGCATTTCCCTTTATTCACTGGGAAGTGTTAGGTCATTGCACGTACATGTGTTCCAAAAAGCTGGTATTTACTTGTAGCCCTGTGCTGTGGAAATGATAACAAATGAGCAGTCATAGCTTCTAATTAAAAGACATGGGGAAAAGTATCAGGAACAATGAGGCCATAAGAAACAAAACTCCATTTTCCTGCATGTGTCGTTAGCAATGGAAAATAAAGGAGAAATTCATAATTTCAGTCTGCACCCTGTGCTGTGACAGAGGAGCTGTCTTTACCTGTGGTGTGGAGCATTCATAAAAGACCTTAAAAGCATGCTGCAGCCCAAGGCAGACTGAATCGTGGCTCCTGCAGAACTAGCCAAAAGATGGATCGAGATAGTCTTGTGATTTTCGCGGTGCCCTGTGTACCCGGACTATCACCCTTAAATGAGCTGGGTGGGTCCCAGGCTTATCTGAAATTTAACTGTCCCCATAAATAACAGAAGCCGATTACAATATAACATTGGAGATTTTTATCCAAAACCACTTAAACATTTTCTTAAAAGTTCCTAGAAGATGTGCATAAAGTTATTTTTACTTATACTAACAGTAAATAAGCTCATACAGAAATTAACATTGAAAAGATTTGAGCATTCCTAGAATACTTCATGTTATTTCACCTAAAATACATGCACAAAACCAAGAGTAAATGTTCCTTCCTTTTGTATTTGGACAAAAACCAGGTAGGTTTCCACATTAGGCAGCAAAAATTATAACTCTGGCAGAGTGATGGAGATAAGCTCATTCAACCCAACTAAAATGTTGTCATTTTCAATAACTTTTCTTATTCTGCATGAAGAAAATTATGTTGACGTCTCAAAAAATTAAGTGAAATTACTGTTGCATAATGAAGCTGAGCTCTTTATAGCTGGTAATAGAGGAGCAAGAATTTAGAGTTTGGTAAATTTGTAGTGGTTCGGAAATGTTATGACAGAAAGAGGGCAATGCAGATACAATAACAGAAGAACTTTCCATCCTATGACTTCATGCTTCCTATAAGCAGATTGCAAGTTCTGGCACAATCTGTAGTAGAAAACATATCTATTTTTCATTTTGCAATTATCAGAAAAATCAGCAGTTCCTATTTTTGTAGATTTTGCTGGGGGAATTTGGCTCAGTTGTTCAGAAGCTGTAATCCCTAAGTGTTTTTGTAAATCGTGTGCACGTACATGGATATGGTTGTGGCAGCCCTTTGCTCAGCGAGCAGCTTCATCCAGATGCACGGTGACAGGAAGACCTTCCCCACCACGAGGAAGCAGCAAAGTGTAGCTCAGAGCATTTCTGTGGCTCACCCCAAGTTCCTTCACAAGTCCTGGACTCCTCTCCGCCTCTGCTATCTAACTCACCTGCCTCCTACACGTGCTGCAGCCTAATCCAGCTGCAGACTGAAATACTGTGCAGTGAGACTCGTGCAATCATCCCTCTGGTTTAAAATTGGGCTGGAAGGCACATATAAAGAGAATAATGTAAATGGAGCATTTCTGAACAACAGGATATATGTATGTTTGATTCTGGCAAAGAGTTGTGGGCTGGGAGGTACAATTCGCCACGTTCATCTATTTGTTTCAATTTGTTTATGCTTAATCTTGTCAAAGCGATTTTTTCCCTCTGTAAGGCTGTTGTATGAATGGGAACTTCAAAGTCAACAGTACAGAAAGTCAAACATGACTTGGCGTATGCCACCTATGTAAGCAGTAGCTCTTTCACACACACAGGAGAAAATGAAAACAAATGAAAACATCCTTCAAGACAGTGTTTCTTCTGCATCAAGATCACTGGCTGTGTGATGCAAGGGATGATTTCTGAGATATATTCACAGAGAACAGCGAGAGCTTTGATACTGTGTGTACCCAGGCTACGGTGATGTTAACGCTGCAAGTGTGAAGGAAGCCATGTACTTGGATTGTTCTGTGTTTTTTTTTTTTAATTAAGGATTCATTATACTAATAAGCAAAACATATGCATGGGAAAAGGTGTCCTGTAATGAATGTAGAAGTCTCTCTTACACATAACTTAGCAGATCATTTGAAATGCTCTTTGGCTTTCCCTTTGTGGCTGCTCAGCTGCTTAATGTCAGGCATTTTTATACTCGCAAAACAAAGTGAGCTCTTCTGTAGTGCTATTGCCTTGGCGTTTAGGAGACATGCAGTGTGACAGAAGGTTTCATATTTCTTACTTTTGTCTTAGCCCCTTCCTAGATGAACCGTGGTTATCACAACTTGGGGACCGCTCTGATTTGCATCGACTATCATCAGTCCCCTCTGCGTCTGCTGAATGGGCACCAGCCACTCCATCCATCTCCATCCTTTTTTCTGCAAGCTCTACTGAGATCAGACAGCAGCTCCCGTATCCTCCCTCCGAGCAGAGGGAACAAGGGGTTGCCATAAGTATAAAGAGCACAGATGGTTTAGTTCTTAACATCTCAAGAACTTTTATTTTTAATTTCATTTAGGCTAATGACAGAAGAGACAATTAACCTTTCATCATGAAAAGAGTTTCTCTAAATAGCTGCACTACAAATAAAGTTCAGGACAAGTAGGAAGAGGTGTAGTGATTTAACCCTGGCCGGCAACTGAGCACCACACAGCTGCTCACTCACTCCTCCCCCCAGCTGGGATGGGGAGGAGAATTGGAAAAAAAGTAAAACTCTTGGGTTGAGATAAGAATAGTTTAATAATTGAAATAAAATAAAATATAATAATAATAGTAGTAGTAATACTAGTAATAGTAGCAGTAATGATGAAAAGGAAGATGACAAAAAGAGAAATAAAACCCAAGAAAGACAAGTGATGCACAGTGCAATTGCTCATCACCTGCTACCAATGCCCAGCCAGTCCCCGAGCAGCAATTTTCCCCCCCAGCCAGCTCCCCCCACTTTATATACTGAGCATCACGTCCTGTGGTGTGGAATATCCCTTTGGCTGGTTTGGGTCAGCTGTCCTGGCCATGCTCCCTCCCCCCTTCTTGTGCCCCTCCTCTCTGGCAGAGCATGCGAAACTGAAAGTCCTTGACTTAAGTGCTACTTAGCAACAGCTAAAGCATCAGTGTGTTATCAACATTATTCTGATATTAAACCCAAAACACACTGTACCATCTACTAGGAAGAAAATTAACTCTGTCCCAGCCAATGCCAGGACAAGAGGAAATCTGCTTCACCTCTTTCAGGCCAAAACCCGTGCTATATTTGTGCTGAATGCAATTGCAGGATTTTTTCATATGCCCAGGATTCTAGATGGATGTAAGTTGTGGGAAAGTGGTGGGGTTTTTATTATTCCAAGGCACAGAACATCTGCATGCAGCCTCTAGTAAGAAGGCAATATCATCTTTAGTTACATATCACCCATCCCCAGATTGAAATACTGAAGTGCAGCGTTGTTGATAGTCGTTTCTCTTTTACTTCTTTCTTTGTGCAGGTTCAAATGGTATTTACTGCTTCTCTAGAACAAGGTGCTTGTAGGAAATCTAAACCTTTGCTATGTTTTCTGCAGAGCATAAAACAATATCTGCAATGAACTTCTTCAGTTTTACCTGCCTGAAAGCCTGGAAACAAGCCGGCCCTGGGGCTAACAATACAATCTCTCTTCATTCCTCACGCGTGAAAATTTCTCTGCATCTCTTCCTTCTGACTGGTCCGAGGCAGAGCTGCTCCCAGGGATTGCTTTTTCAGGTTAATTTTCAGCTCATGTCAGCTGGCGGCTTCATAAGCAACAGCACAGGCGTTCAGGGAGCAAAGGCTTAACCCCAAACGGGCAGGTAACCAGACAGAGAAAAACGGGAGACGACGGCGCAAGATGATGTTCCTCATCCAAAGCATTCAATCACACTGCAGCTGACAGTCCTTTTCTTAAACTGTTGTGTCCCAAGCCGGTGCCTCGTGTCCTGGCACGCAGGACCTGCGGAGCCCTCCGCTCCCACCCCTGCTGTGGGGTGCCTGTGGTACCAACCTCTCTGTTGCCTGTGAAAGCTAAGTGATATTTAAGCACATGAGAGAGAAAAAAGGGAATGCTGTTATAAATAGGAATGCCAAATCTGACGAGATATTTAAGAAATACATTACTTGCAAGTGGAAGGCAGTGCAGCCCTGCATGACGCAGATAAGAACTGGTACCAGCGCCAAGCCCAGCTCTGAGCTTGTGACTTGTGAAAAAGTTTTGTCTAATGGGGAAAAAAGCTGAAGCAATCAGTGCTGCAAAGTGCTGACTGGAAGAATAAACATTAAAGAGATAAAGCAGACCAGAAGGCAAAAGCAATCAGATCTGTAAAAGAGAGCAGATTCTGATTTTATCTTATGGAAATAAATGCAATAAAAGCTTCCTAACTGGAGTTGTATAGAGTTGCAAATTTTTCTATGCAATAGGAGAAAAATTGATGCCGGTGGTTGTTTTAATATTTTATGGAAATGCTTCTGCAAATAAATTGAAGTGTTTTTTATTTGCAAACAGAAGGTAAATGGGAGAACTGAAGCTTTTTGCTAAATGTATTTTTTCTATTAGACATCCCCACCCTATGGTTGGGTAGCTTTTCCAAATAGTTTTCAGATACCATATAAACATCATGAGCCACGCCATCTCAGAACATCCAGGACTGAGAGCCTTAGGGGCTAGAAATCCTTGCCTCCGTTTTACCGCAGCACTGGACTTTGTAGCCACAAAGCCCCATACTAGTGGTTCACAAGAAGAGCGGTGCCTGACAGATCAGGTGTTTTTGCACGTTGGCATTTGCTGTCCTGAAGTCACGTTGGCACCCTGGTGATTTCAGAGCCTCTCTGAGCACGCCGAGCGTGGGCCATCAATCTGACCTAATGGCCAGCGTTCAGATCCTGCCTTGATGTCGCTAATGTAAAGCCTGTAGTATAATAAAACTGACAGCGGAACTGCAGCACATACAGACATATATGGCTTTTCCTTTGAAAAGTAAGGGAGCCAGCACAATGCATTAAAGCAGTCATTTCCTTTTATCTGATAGGGGGAAAAAAATAAACCCAACTAAAAATAGTCAGGGCATTTTGCCCTATGATCTCTCTTCATCCTATGGGTCAATATGTCCTGAGCTTGCATCCCATACATAAATAGCTCTCATGGGTGAGATGACCTTGCTATGGAATAGATGGATCTTTAATCAACAGACTCGTGGTACAGTAGTGTGAGTAGGGTGGAGGCTAACGGAGTTTATAAATAACTGAATTCAATTAAATTCAGACCAAGATAAATCAGATAAATATTTCCTCAAACCCTCAAGACTTAATGGTCATGGAGACATCTTAGTGCCATGGGAAAACCTTCTTGGTAGTAGCAGCATGTTACCAAACCTGGCAGTTCTCCTATTCAGTGACTATTAGGTTTTTGGAGGAGGGACATAAAAATACACCCTCCTTTCCTAATTAACCTCTGACAGGTGGAAATCAGAGGAGCAGGAGGAGCGCGCAGCATGCAGGGATTGTGATGAAATAAGAAACTTAAGTCTGGCTGTGAAACGAGTCATCACAGTACGTACCTTTGTTATTTTAATGTGCAAGGAAGGTTTGCACAGTTTTTACCCCTGTAATTGGTGAGGACATCTCTTTCTTTCTGGAAAGTTGTGGTTCTTTCATCAATAAAGTGTTGGGCACAGTGTCGCAGATGAGTCATCAGAAGAACACTGAGGCTTACCTGCATGACTTTGTATTTCGGTCATTTGGTCGTATGCTAGGAGAATTGTATTTATTTTTAAACTCAGAAAGAATTATTTTTATTGTGAGATTTTGTTACTAAAATGCAGGCAAGGCCCTAAATCAACAGAAAGAATAACCATTAATTTATTTATATTCTTTTCTAGTCATTTTTATTTCTTCATAATTAGGAAACAATTTTCTTCAGTAACATAATTCAGGAAGTTCACAGGATCTGTAAAGTTCTCTGTTTAAGAAACACAGAGGGTGGACAGGATCAGCATACTTGTGCATGTGTGCAGCATGTGTGGGTACATACAGGGTACCTGCAGGAAAAAAACCCTTCATGCATTTTTCCTTTCTCTCTGCAAGACTGTACCCAGTTAATGCAGCCAGCAGTGAAGCAAGTAAAAAGCATCTGAAGTGGAAAAACCTGAGTGTAATAAATGCAAAAACTCTGCAGCAAGTAGCGTCAGACATGTTCAATTCTAAATTACATCTGGAGTATTCCAGGGCTGCTTTGTGAGAAAATATAACCGGTTGAAAGAGGATATAACACTTCACACATTGAGACTGCACCGAAGTATGCTACAGCAATGGTCCAAGAGTCCGCAATTATGTTGATACTAGAGCATTCAGCACTGTGTTGAATTTTTGTGATTTCCATGCTATTGGTGAGTGACAAACTCTTTGTGATTCTCGGTGCATAAGCCAGCCTGCCTGGGGAAAGGGGACGGATAATTACCCCAGACCATTAGGACAGCCAAATGCAGTCCAGTCTGACGGGTGTTCTGTCACACTTGATTTATTTAATTTCTGCCTTGATTACTATCAACTTTTATTAAAACTTAAATTTACAATTTTCACACCAGTTTCAAGCAAAGTTCATGTAAAAGATGTACAGAATAAGAATTAGGTGAAATCCTTCATGTCCTGATTTGATTTCTGCTGACAGGAGAGTTGGAAAGGAGAAGAAACATCCATGGAAGTACAAAATGCAAATTGCTCAGCATGCAGCGAGTCCTGACACAAGCTGGGTGTTAATTTATTTAAAGCTCATGATATTGTAATGAATTCAGGGTTTGCTTGGCTTTGAGGGAGAATTGTGCATCTATCAGGTAGCAGTAGGACATAACGTTCAACCAGTAAGTCTGGCCTCTGCTGTTGTGGATAAAGCCCATGCTGCTTCCTTCTTCACCCTTTGAAACCAGCAGAACAGCTCCTCAGTAGTAGGATCAAATCCTTGTAAAAATGTACCCTGGAAGGAAGGAAAGAAGCCCATACATAGGTGAAACAACATCCTCTCAATGTCGGGCACACCATGTCTTTTCGTTCAGGTGAATCACAAACTTGGAGGAGGAAAGGCTGAGCCATTTAAATTTTATAGCCATATAAATTATAGATAGAAATCACTTCTGGAATTACAATTGCTATGTTCAAACCGACCATTCAAATGGCAGCTGATGGTTAAGTTTTGTGAGATGGTGATCACTGGTAATAGTCGCTAGTAATAATTTTATTTAAATTTCAACAGTGTCCAGAGACTTCAATTGAGCTCAGAGTCACCGTGGAAGTCTTTGCACAAACACCTGACAAGAGATCTTCACAGCGTTTTAGAGTAGGAGATAAGAATTGTTATTATTCTCATTTTAGAGATTTAGAGAGATCGAACAATTTAGGAAACGGCTCCCAGGAAGTCTAAGGCAGAGCATTGCACTGCTGTTTGTAAGCAAAGAATAAATCTAGTCGATACTTTGTTGGCTGCAATTTAACTATTGTGCTTTTTTAAGCTGTGCCTTTTCTGCCTTTGCTTTTTGGGAGTATTTGGTGTTACAGTTCAACTAATGAAAAACTTCCATTTAAGTCCTTTGACAATTTTTTTCTCATGGTTGCAAAGTTCTGTCTGTATTAGCCCATAACCACTGTTCAAAGACAACCTTCTCATCCTTAATATTGCCTGTATTATGGCTTTTGTTCTACTGTTGAGTGTAGTATATACATTTTGAAGTTTTCCACCCCAAGTCCATATAAGCTGAACAGCAGAATAATAAATATAACGTTAAATTATGCATGGCGCAATAGCGTGTTGACCACTTTCATGTTCACCAAGTAAAATGGAGAAAAGCAATTTGTGTCTAAACAAGGGCAGCATTTTTACGTTGTGGAGGTCACTGGAATACATTGTACTCATTAGATACACAGCAACCTCAATAAGAAGTTGAATCCTAGATAAGCACAAGCAAACCTCTAATGGATAGTCTGCGACTATATCAGCTGATTTGTAAAATGTAAATGTTTTATGAGTAATAGGGTTTTAAAGCTGATTTTGATTAATGAAATGCAATCTACTTATTCCTTCAGCAGTCAGCCTACAAGCATCTAACCAACTAATTAGTCCGTTTAGGTAAAGTATTAAATCTGCCTTTTGTTTAAAAATAGGAAGAAGAAAAACAAGTCAGACCTGCTCTGGAAGGTAGGTGCAGTAAGGGAAAAACTTCACTGGTGTGAATGACCTAATTAGAGAAGTACAATAATTACATAAAACTTTTCAGGGCTTTGTAGTTCTAAACATAATGACTATTTCAGTCTCAGAAGTGGAATTATTAAGTGGAAAAAATGGGGGGAAACAAAAATTGCATCTTTATATTTTGCAGACTTTTGCAGACTAAGGCAAGGATGGTTTTGTGAAATCAGGTGAGGTCACGAATCTTACAGTCAGTTTAGTGGTCATTAAGATGGACAAGTCCTGAAAGTCGAAGGAGTCTTTTCCCATTCACTATTTTAATCCACATCCATGCCCCAGATACCTGTAGTGTGAGCAGTTATGACATGCAAACTGTGGCATTTGTGAATTGGATACCTTAGCTGTTGTGCTGAAGAAGATGCTCCCAACGAGAACTTGCCAAAAGCCATATATAACACAGGTGTTATCCATGTGGTACTGCTGGTTTTGATGTTCATGATATTCTCAATGGAAGCATTAAAATGGGTTTGGTGGATTTTTGTTGCGGTCTTACAATTCTGCCTATATTTGTTTTAACTTGGCTGTCCTGTTAAAACAAGAAGACTTATTCCAAATACATTCAGTTCCAGCATATTCCTCTCACAGAGATACAGTCACAAGACTGAAAATTGCAGGTGGTTAACACCAATGCCTGAATCAACCACCCACCCTGGGCTTATATTGTTTACATGCCCCGATGCATAAAAAAAACAGTCCGAGGCTGAAAGGTAATTCCATACCTTCATCCTACACCAATGTCCATCAAATATGGCAACTGGAGAGCAAAGACACTTTAACAGGCAGTGAGATGACACATTTGCAGGGGTAAGAGAGGGGAGAGTGGCAGAGACAGTTTGGAGAAGACAAACGGAGGCTCATCTCATTCCCAAGAACTCTTTAGTTTTCTGAATTAATACTCTGGTTGGGCTGTTCCACTGCAATTCATGACGATGTCCTCTCAACCAGAGCTTGTAATAAAGCCTGAGATTAGATGAGGCCGTATTGCTGTTAACATGATCATATTGCTGTTAATATGATAATTCCCCAACACTCAGAACAATGTTGGAGCTGTTAAAACACTTCAGAAAGATTCTATTTCGCCTCACATGTTTGGCTACTGACGTTAAGTAATCGTTCTCCTACTTCACTAAACTATCGGTCTTTGCACAATTATTCTTTTACATTTGTTTGTTTACTATACTGACAGCTGCTAGGGAGACACAGTTAATTTCACAAGACATGATCTGGAGTGATAGCAATATTTTACTAAACCCCGATGAAGTTGTGCCTTCCTGACTAACTAAAGTCTTCGGGTACAACTTGAACAAATGTAAAAGCTCTGGTTTGTCTTTACTCCAGTAAGATCGTATGTATGAGTGACAGCTCCACTGCTGCAAAAGGAAGGTTCAGTCCGTCTGATTCCATTTCACATCATCTCAAAAATAATCTGATTTATTTTTAGAGAATATCTATTTTCTTTGTTAATATTTCCTTTCTTTCAGATATATTTCAGATATCTCTTTGCCTCTGCCTTTCCATTTCCCATTAGTTCTCACAATAACTTGCGTTGATTGTTCTTTACTGGTAGTGCCAAGATCACCCTGGCAGTACATCAGCTATTTCCCTTAGGAGATGCATTATTTCTTCCTGGAAGAGAGGAAAGTAGGAAAAAAATTATTATATTTCCATTATATTTCTAAAATAATCTAAATTATCTGCTTCAGTACAGCAGATAATTTGTGTAGACAGTACAGCAGAATAGTCAGAGTCAAACCTGTTTTCTCTTGTTTCAGAAATTTTCCATTATTGCACATCTTGATCGTTTCTTTAAGTGAAGAAACTTCTGCAAAAAAGGTCACAGAAAATCCCTCTATTTCTCCATTTTGTGCGATTGGAAAGATTTGAGACATAAACACCATTTCGTCCTGAGACTGTACTAATCCACATATTATTAATTTCAGTGTTTCCTCAATCCTACTTAGGATGACTTTGGTAAAGATCCTCTGGCTGTTATTCAACACGCTTATCCTGCTAATATTTTCATGATTGTCCCATTCTCTCTCTTTTGGATGAGAATTAGGATTTATTCTTCCACTACTCTGGAACCTTCTCACCCTTTCAAATATCCCAGGGGGAGCTTTCGTAATTCAGTTACTGTTACTCCACAGCTCTAACTGTGAAAGCTCAGGCAAAGCTGCTTAACAAATAAGCGAGCTCACTTTAGAAAAAAAAATTGCTGGATTCGCCAGGCTTTTATGTTTGACATATCAGTACCACATGTCGTTGTACTGGGGTCTCCAATTCCTTCACTTCCTCGTAGCATCTGCATCAGCGAAAATGGGTTGTCAACCAAAAAATGATACAAGCTATGGATCTTGCCCTTTCCTTTCTATCGATATATTTGTAAAGTCTTTTAGAGCGTTTCTGTTTTATTTCCCGTGAGATGCGTTTAGCACTTACCCTGTTTAATACCCTCTGAGCATTCAGAACACAACAACTTTACATCAGAAAAGGTTTATAACTAGGTCCAAGAAGTGAAATGTTGCCATCTTCCCACAGCAGAGTGGCAAATCCTCGGACCAGGACAATGCCTGGAAGGCATTAGCGGGGATGGAAGTTGGAAAACTGCTGCTTTTATTCCGAGCTTTCTGGCACAATGATATTATAAAGCCTCTGACCATTGCCCCAACAGCCTACAGTGTTTTGGCACTCTTTTTATGTTCAAACAGTGCAACTGCTGCTGCACATAGAAGCAGTATCCTCCTCTGCAGATGCAGAAGTAAAGGAATCCCAAGAATATCCATGGAAACACAGAACAATTAAGGTCCATATGAAAACTGAATCCTAGCCAGCGCACCTCGGTTGGTGGAGAGCCCATCTGAAACGTAGGGATGAAAAAGCACTGAAAGGCCATAGTTAGTTCGTGTTGCTGGTTCATCACTAAAATTGCTAAACGCGTTCGTCATCAGGATAAATTTATTGTAAAAAATGGACAAATGCTTTTTGCTGCGGTGCCGTTAGACCATTTACAAAAGTCAAAATGGTTGTACATTCTGTTAATGTGTTACTGGAATAAAATCATGCTGCACATTTAGCGCTGGATTATGTGGAGAGCAGCCAATACTTGTAGCATTGATTACAAGGTCTATGCCTAAGTAGTTCTCTTCCTGATTTATGAGCAATGCATTAACATTAATTGAGTGACAGAGTAAGCTACTAGATTTGTTAATTGGACAGTAAACCACATTTTCATTCTCACGTTCCAGCGTTTTTTCATTAAAGAGACATAGCTAACATGTAATGAAATGCTTAAATAAGTAAATAGATACAAAAGTGTTGAATATAGAACCTTTGCTTGTTTCAGCAGAAAGGAGTAGTGTACAGTGTATTTATTAATTAGTCTTGCAAAACGTAATTAGAGGGCTTTAAACTCTGTGAGGAAGTTAACCAGCCTTGTAATAAATACCAATTTATAGGTACAGTAGGTCAGCTAGTATTAAGTAAAGAGGTAACCTGCATAGAAACTCATTTTTAGCTTGGAGACAATATAAATAAGTTACCATCATGAAAAATACAGCTGACCTTGCAGATTCAAAGGCAGCAGATTGCAATGTTTTCACAAGTTCACGTAGTTTTTTATCTCCTAGCAACTGTATGTCATTTACATATTTTACCACATCGAACATCTTAAAGAGATTTTCTGATGACTGTTGTCGGAAAAAAGTCATTGTAGTGTAGTTCCTGGAAGACTGTTGTTTTTTATAACTGTGCTTAATGTCTTTATGGGAAGCTCTGAAGCGACATAAAAGGTTTTGGTGTAGGAATTTGATATTACAAGTGCTTTCAGTTATTTTGTGGTGTTTACAAAAACACTGGGGTCTGAGTTCAAGAACTGCCATGGCTCCTGCTGACATCAGTCTGAGATGCACCAGTATAAAGTATACGCATACATATATATACAAACATACATACAGACATATTAAAAAAGTGTATCTATATAAAATTATATATGCACTTTATATATGTATATAAAAAGTATAAGAGTTTTTTTCATTAGGGTTTTTCTTCAATAGAATGAAGCAAAGTTCTGCTCATTAATTGTCTTAGAGCTTCTGCAATTAACACCCAGGGCTCCCAGCAGTGGCAGGGGAATGAGTCTGGGGCCGTGGCCTGACACACGTAGTAGCGTTTCTGTCTGAAAGGTTGGACATGAATTAGGCTGTACGTTTTTGTTTGTGCAGGAAATCTCGTTCTTGTACCACTAATGGTAATAGATGATGAAGTTTCAGAAGACCATGTAAAAAGCTTGTTCTTTTTCATGCTGAAGCCAGGAAAATACTGGATCTAGATGCAGACTTCATCCAAACTACATGAGGAGAACTGAAAGTTTGCTGCTATATCGTACGTCCTATCTTCTCTTTGCTGTAGCTGAGAAGCAGAAAGAGTCCTACAGGACTTGAGCTGCTGTGGTGAAGTAAGGGCAGGACAGACCCTCTCTTGCTGTAGCATATGGAAAATCATTTGAGCTCGTTTGAGCCTCATCACCTGAGCTCATGAAATCACAAGCACTTGGCTCGGTTACAGGTAAATCTGACAAGAACTGAGCTCAGTGGCAAAAAATCTCATTCACCCACAGATAGTGGGAATTTAAAAGCAGATCTTGGAGTTGCAGAACTATGTCTGATGACTGAGGGCTGTATCTTCTGAACGAAGGGAACAGGAGAGTAAAGATGCCAATAGCAAAGCTGGAACCAGACTGGCATCACTCGCCGAGAGCCAGGGAAGCAGCTCGGATTCAGCCTCACAGAACGAAACGCAGGTGTTTCAGTGCCCAGCTCTGGCTTTCCACTGTGATACGCACTGGACAGCTGTGCTGTCCCGCTGGAAATTACCCCAGGCTGATCTGCTGGCACAGTCTATCCAGAATCACTTCTTAGGTGATCTATAACTGAACCGTGAGCCTAAGACGTGAGTACTGTACCTGTCCCTGCCATTAGGAGTTTAGCTGTGGTTGCTATAAATCGCTCTTTGGTCCCACCAATTTTCTATCAATGTAATTGATAGCGTGCTCGTTCCTCCATCCCAGCAATTTTGTGTAATTAATTATAGCACCCCAGTCAGAGCAGTTGCTTTGTGAAATTTGTGAGATGACACAGACCTCATGCAAGCTGTACAAAATTACCAATTATGGAACTACACAATCTTTTCTAGGATGCCATAAAGTGTCGTTATTTACCCTAGAAAGAGAATGTCTAAACAGATCGGTTTCTCATCAGATGCCATTGCTCAGGGATCTGAAAAATATGGAAATGCCTGAGTTTAAATCATCCGTATGCCTGAAACAGCATAAGAAATTAGTTTCTTGAGCTATTTTTATGTTTTTCTAGCTTACAGCTAAATCATGTATTATGGTGAATCATTAACTACTGACTTTTATAGCTAATCCTTATATAGCCCATTTTTAGCTTCGATGATATTTTTGAAATACAAGATTTTATAGACTACAAATATGCATCAGACAATGCAATTATCTGTTTTCAACATGTCTCCAAGTTTAGTCTTTAGCTGGAGAAAATATATAGAGAGGCTGACCTTTATTTATAGTGTGCTTTGTACTGTACTTCGATTCCTTCTACAGCCTCACCTTCATGGGGAGTGATTTTCCCATCATTTGGGAGAGATGCACAATTCAATTCCTGCTACACATAAAATCCCCGCCGATTTGCCACACAGACTGAAATAGCCTACATCTGCAATACCAAGTGCTCTGCATTCACTCCCTGTCACCAGGGAGGGGACAAATCAGTTCAAACTGATTCCTATCAGGATAAGATTGGAAGGACATATCTGTTTGCTACATTTCAGTTGAGAACAAGTTAGGCCTTTAAACTCGAATGCAAGTTCTCCTGTAATTTCTTTGTACGGAAATGCGGATAATCGACTCTTTTTCTTGCCAGAGACAATGTAATTTTATGCTTTGATTTATTCTGAAGCATTCAATTTGTAGTTCTCCCTGGTCCCAAAGAGTCCTCTCTGTATTGAATAAAGCAGTGGATAACATCCCAATGAGAGTTTTTTGCGGGGAACTGAAATAAATAAAGGAAACTCTGACAGAAAGAGATCCTTGATGAAACCTGGGGCTTGTAGGTGTTTTAGCACATGTAACTCTTGGTGACAGTGACAAAATACAGATAAAACTGAGGATGTAAATAGACAAGTATGTGGGTTTAACTCCATATGTGTATAAACTCAAACTATGGAGAGATGCGGGAGCCTCAGTTGGGTCCACATGAGGTTCACGGGGTATGGGATCTCATTATGCTGCCAGCAGAAAACGGCTGGCATGGCCAAAGGCTGAAGACTGGGCCTCCTGCTGAGAGCTGTTCTTTTGCATAGCATACTGAAATGGTAAGTGAAATAAAATAGGAAAGGAGTGGGGGAGAGCAGGAGTGAGACTGACAGTGCAGGTAGCACCTTTCTACCTGGGTGAGGGGAGCAAGGACAGCTGGGGTACAGCCTGGTCGGGTGCTCTTGGACCTCAGATTGCACTGGGACCTGTCTGAACTGCAGGAGACACTTGATATAATAAGAAAAATGTTAAGAAGATGCTTTGGGGAAAGAAGTTCATGCTAAAAATGGGCAATGTCCTGGCCCTGCAGGGCAGCAGTGAGGCAGGGAGCGAAAGCTGGCAGGGCCATTGGTACTTTGTGAGATACGGACATCAGGGGGTCCAGGGGGTTTTTAAAGAATTAATTTTGGTCTGGCACATGTCAGACAGGTATCCAAATCCTGCTTAAATTTCTCTTTGAATCTACCTTCCAGATAAAAGAGTAACAGGACCAATAAAAGTGTGCTGAAAAATAGTTGTGTTTTTGATTGCTCCCTTCTGCAGAACGTCTCAGCATTACTCACAACTCAGTTAACTCTCATCATTATATTTAGAAACGCTTCACAATATTTCATTTTTTAATGAAAATGAAAAGACTCTGTGGCGGTTCAGACAGGTATGCATTAATATTGAATGATTTGATTTAGATTGACAGATTGAGATACTTTCGTTAAACTTCAGCTATCTGAAACAAAATTATTTGTTTCCATTTTTCAAGGAAATGATGGCAAAAATCAAACTCTATGTAAACTTTGTTTACCTGGAAACTACAAGTAGCTCTGCTTTCAGGTGAGTTTTTGGGGTTTGTGTCTAGGGTTTGGTCAGGATTAATCTAAGTCTGTATGTGGATGCTATGTTTGTACTTCCTTCTCTGTGCCAACACCACTATGGGCTCCTGCATGGTAGTCAGAGAACCAAGGAATCAATCTATTTGAATCCAAAAAAAAAAAAAAAAAGGAAAGAAAATATGTAAAAAAGAGAAGATTTCTGCTGGGACTGCTGCTGGATGTGGCTGGTTGCAGAGGATGGGAGTCTGGAGCAGGAGGCAGGGCAGGGCAGGATCCAGCTGCAGGGATCCAGGCGGGCGTGGGATGAAAGTTAAGCTGTGTCCTCAGCCTGGGAATAGGGTGGAGGGCACAGGAGATGGGTGAGAGGTGCCGGGTTCACACCACTTGTGGTATGTGATGGTGAAGAGGTGCCAACTCACCTGTGTGTTGGTGCCCGTGTCTTGCTGGGCCAGTTCTCAAAAAAGTAGTATCTGGGCCCAGAAAAGTGAAAAAGAAAAAACTGACTCATGCTGAAGCTGAAGTTTTAATCTTTTTGAGGTAGCAGATGCAAAACTAATAAAAAAGTTAGAGTTTTGAGCTTAATTTAAAGATAAGCCTCGTCATAAGCACTTGTCCTGCCTCATAAAGGTAAGGCAGGCAATTCATTCACATATGCAGATGCACCAGCATGGCTGGGAGTATTATGCAGTAGGTGGTGGGTAATGATGCTTTAAGGGAGAGAGTATAACATTTTTGAATTTTTCATAGCTCTCCTTTTTGTTCTTTGTGGATAGGAAAACAATTAGACCTGTAAAGCTCTGTGATGAGGCACTAGGATGGCAGTGACATACCAAATGCCTTTTCTCACAGGGAGGTTAAAGCATTGTGGGTAAACTTTTAAATAAACAGAAGATTTATTCACAGTAGTTGGGTGCCTTTCTTTCAAACTGAAGGCATCCTTTTAATAAAAATTATCCAGTTCCCCCTTCCCCTGTGGCCTCTGAGGGTGTGCGTCCGCAGGGGCGAGCGCGGGGAGCGTGTTCCTGCTGGCTTTGGATGCCTCACAAGTCTTTCTGTGTGTGCCTTAATAGCCTTCCGAGGGAACTGAAGTCTCATTTTGTGCGAGTCTGAATTTAAATCCAGGTCACAGAGATGTTAAATAGCAAATGACACATTTACTGTGCCACCCAGCTGCCTTCTGTAATGCAGCAGGAATGCTTTCTGAGCAGGGACAGTATGCCAATATTAACTTACATACAGGTTGTTTTGTTGTGGATGCTAATGTTAAAAAATAAGGAGAAAAAAAGGGATGTTGCTCACTTTTAAATAGCGACTTACTGCCTTTGCACCTTCTCTTCTGAAGTGCTAATGCTCCTTCCTGACTGAAGAATTCCTGAAACATTAGTTCTTGTCGGTTCAGACCTTTACATTTATGTTTATTATACAAAAAAAATGATTCCAGTTTCCAGGTCATCAGAAATCAAGATGATACTGTCAATATGCTGTTCTAACTCCTGTGCTTAGTTAAAAACCCGAATTACCTCTTTGGTTTATGATACTGTCTGCAATATTCTCCTTTTGTAAAGGCATATACTTCATTTCTCAGGGAGGAAAATGGTTTGTGAGAGGCTGCTGCATTATTGCAGCCTTACGAGCAAATAATGAAGTTGGACACCTGCATTCTGTACAAAAAGGCTTTTATCAGGCAGATGGAGAATGTGCTCCAGGGCATCAAAAAGGCTCATCACAAGATAGAAAAGATGGGGATATTGGGGTATTCGCTACACAGATGTCCTTTCTGGAATAGTGTTGCAAAATGCATACCCAAACAGCAGCTAAATAGACTTTTGACCAATAGGTGGAGACAAAAAGTGTTTTTCTTCATTAACCTCTCTGGGTCATTCCTACTGAGCAGGTCAGTTCACCTGCAGTTCCCTCCCTGGTAACGAGTTTTTTCAGAGCAGGTGGGTTTCTCTCTCTGTTTTTGGTTTGGTTTTGTTTTGTTTTGTTTTGTTTTTTCCCAATAAATATTATCAGATGAGGGACTTAGTTCTGCTGAGTGCTTTCTCAAGCACCACAGTTCATTTGCCCTGAGTTCGTGATGCTGTTCTGATGCTGTGGAACAGCTTTGCAGGTTCAGGACTTCAGGTTTGCTTCTGTTTTTTTAACCTCATACAGCCACTTGCTGAGCTTCAAATATGGCAGTTGCCGTCTTGTTAAACATCAGGATATTTTCTTTGCAAGCCCCAGGACCCAAAACATGTTTCTCCTCAAGAGAGGGGGACCCTTCAGCCCCTGGGTCCTGCAGCTGGCCTCCAGAATGCTTTGGAGTAGCCCAGGGTCACCATCACCCACCCCAGACCTCTTAATTTAGGGCTTTGGTGATGAATAGAAAGCCATAATGACCTGTTACAGGCTGCTGGAGCAAACAGCACCTGGCTTCAGCTGTCATTTTGTTAAGCATGTCTGTTTTATAGCACTATATATTTGCTATGAATTTCACAGGTGTTTATTCCTAAATATGGAACAACTCAGCCACCGAATCCAAGAACACGCTTTACTTTATGGCTTAAGGCATTTCTATTGACTGCAGCGGTGTATTTCATATGGGCAGTTGAAAGCACAGATGTGTGTATGTGTACAGGTGTGTGCATGTGTATGTGTATTTATTTGTGAGGTTTTAGCTAACTGTTTAAGATGACAGGGTTGAAGGTAGAAAGTCTACTAGATGCTAATCCAGCAGTATCACGTGAAAAATGTAGCTTCACAGACTGGACTGGAGAAGTATTCCCAAATACTCTTGGGAGAAGTACTAGCTGTAGCCTCAGTGTAGAGAGTTTCGTCCCAAAGATCTTTTAGTTGTAAACTTCTGTATTTCCCGGAATTAGGGAAATGTGGTCAATAATTAGCCTTGGGTTCAGGTTTTCTCTCTGCTCGTGTGCCAGTGTTTTGAATTTAAAAGTCAATCTGATATTGCAACTTACCCTCTTCTGAATCTCTCTGCCCTCTAGGACTGAGTTACCCCAATATCTAAATTAGAAGTTTCTTTTTCCAGTCACCAGGTACGTGAGTTAACCTCTTTCTTCTTTCTTATGTGTTCTAATTGCCACATTTTAAAAATGCACATTTATTCCTGAATCCTTATTAAGCTCTGACACTCTGTCTTATAAATCTAATGTAGATAAATGTGTGCTAAGAAAAAAAACCCACAAAAAAACCCCCCAAACCCCAGTAGTGTTCTGCCATCTGTTGATTATGTTTTGATATGCTGTAGTGAATCAGTATGTATTTCTGATCTGTGAATCTAAACATAATTTCAGTTTAGCTCTGATTTCCTCAAACCACAAACTACTGTGTTTAATTTATAAATTGCTTCTTATATATTCTGCTCATGGCTGGTGAATATAATTAACATTTCCTTGCAAAAAACCTGTACCTATAAATATCAAGGCCGTGACACACATTATTAATTAAAAAAAATGATGGAGGTCATTGGTTTTGCAAATATGTAAATAGCTTTCCAAAAATGTGTAATAAATGTTCACATCCCCTTTCTAATAAGTATAAATATATTTATTTTATGTTTATTAGGAAGGGGATGTGAGAATACCATAGTAGTATTTAAGGATCGCAGCAGGATTAAATTAATGAGACCTGGAATCACTGCTCAGTACTAAACACCCTTTCCCATGCATGCAGCTGATTTCAGTCCTGAAGGAGGTGAGTAAGAAGTTCGCATTAAAATATAATTTGTGTTCTAGGATCAAGGCAGTCTTACCCTTTCACTGTTATTTACTTCTGCTTTGCAAAAAAGTACTCCATTGCCTTTGAAATAATGTTTGGTGCCATTAGAAGTAGTCTTTAAATGAAAGTTAATCAGTTAAAAATCTGTTGGTAGTTTTAGGATGGCAGTAAAATGCAAATCCTCAGCATCGGTCTGTCTCAAACAAACCATCAGGAGATGGACTTTGGTTAAAACCATACAAGCCAGGGTTTGAATTTCAGTGCAGTCTTCTGTCTGTTCACACGTTGGAAAACAAACCAACTCACTTTGATAAATTTCATAACGTAAAGCCAGAAAAAATCTGTGCAACATGGGTTATAATCGGGACCCCTTGAGTGAATTTGTGAAAAACTCTCTGACTGTGGTGCAAGTCAGCTGTTAGTGCTGCTGCTCTGTTCTAGCTGCTCCTGGTTGCTCTTGGTTTTTTTAGGATTCTCTTCTTGCCCTTTTTTCCACGACTTTGATCCCAGTACCTATAGGGATTCCCAGGGTGGCTGATACGGGAAGTTTGTGTCTTACTGCTCATCATTTCATAATTAAACACACAAGATTTAAACACAGAGACCCAATTTTGAAAACTTACATACAAACAAGCAACAACAGTGCCTTAAACACAACTATGTTTTTAATTACCCACTTACTGTTGGCCTTCTCAGGCTTTGGTGGTGGTGCAGCAGCAGCAGCATGCTGTTCTACCAGCTGAGGATGTAAGTTTGGGGGAATGAAGCAGTTTCAAGTGTCTGACTCTTGCTCCTGGGGCTGCATTTTCCTCTTTTCTCCCAGGGAGGAGTTCTGATAGATTTTCTACTTTTCTTGGCTAGATGGCAGATCCTTGAGACCTTTATTTTCTGACATGCACAAGCAAGGGTTTTCTTCAATATGAAATATTCATAGAATAAAACACTTACAAAGATGTTAAAGGACAAATAGCATTTAGTTCTGGTCCCAACCCTTCTACCAATTCATTTAACCCCATAAAGGTGAAATTCTGCTGGGAGTTAACATGGAGCTGTGACTCAGAAATAAGGTAATGAGCTTCAAAATGGGTTGGAGTAAGCATGCTGAGTATGAAGTTGCTCATAATGTAGCCCTAAGCACATAAGGGATTTATTTAAAACTATGTTTTACTGCAGGTAAACATGATAGGCTGGGCTTGAGCAATGCGAAGTTTTATCTCATTTTCTAATGCACCCTGCACCCAATTTTCTGTGTGTTATCATGCCAAACTAAATTTGGCCATGAACAAGCCCAGATCAACTGGGGATTCTATTAGGACAAGAAAATTAATTTTTACTGGGATTTAGGGTTTATTTGAACCCACTAAAGAGAGGGTAGCCTTATATTTCACCTTGATTAAAGAAATAAATAAGTCTGGTATTATACAATTACAGGAAAAGTGACATTATGATTTACTGTGTCAAACCTTTCCTTCTTACAGCGCCACAAAGGTCAGTGACAAAACAAGACTGCTGCATAAGGTCGAGAAAGAAACTGGTAGCGTGAATAAAAGCCAGGACTGTAATTTTTAATTTTCAATTTTCAGTGTCCCTGATTTTGTGGCGGGGAGCCAGACCATAACATTTCACTTGCTTTTAAAAAGATTATATTCAATGCTCTTTTCAAAGGAGTCCAGTTGAGCTCCCGGGAGAATTGGGGTCAGGGCTAGAAGTGTACTTAAGGGGATGTTAGAAAAAATATTTGCAAACTTTTTTTTTATGGCATAACCTGCTCTCATGGGATTCCTAGTGATTTATTTGTTTATGCATTTTTATGGCAAAAGGGGAAAAGAGATTTCTTAGAAAAACTTGCAGTGGCACATGTTGACATTGCCCCATTATGTCATGGAAATTGTTTCTAATTCTTCCAAGTTGTCGTGCAAGTAGAAATCAGAAAAAACACCAGCCACCTGAGCTTATAAATTTTGTAAATCAGTATTATTTATAAACTAAGAGTATAAATAGCGGAGGAAATAAACAGCAAATATGCAGAGGTCTAAGCTATTTGTGCATGCGGTGTTGTTGAGCTTCTTCTGAAGTGTATTGCTCAGTTCTTAAGACTGTTAGTAGTAAGATTTTCATACAAACTTAGTGACATTTTACAAAGAACTACAGAAGACTTTTGATAATAAAGTAAGTAACTCACTTTGATTACTTTTGTCCACCTCTAACAGTAAATATGATTATCTTTAATGTGAAGATGCTGTCTTTGGGAAGGAGAGCAGCTCAATTCTCGTGCCTCTTTCTGCTAATCTTCCAAAGTGTTTTATAAAGTGTCATCTTTACATGTTGGACATTGGAGTGCAGTAAGCAGATATGCGAAAGATCACTGAGGGTAATAGTGATTTTTCAGCTGACTGCAGTGATCTTTGATGTGGGTGGCAATATTTGACTGAGTTTTCAAATACTGTTGTTCCCAGGTTAAGTTCAGAAGCCACAATGCAGAAAGACTGAAGCTAGTCAAATAAACTGTTTGTTCTATAAAAACAAGAAATCAGGAAAGGTCTAGAAAATCCCATTTTGGCAAGAAAACACTCCAGCTTTGTTCTTCTGATGTTACGATGTTATGAAGAGCCCTCAGCAGAGCTATAAATCTGTGTTACATGAATGTTTATCTTGTGACCTCTGTGCATGGAGTGTATAATTTAAAACACGATCCATGCTCTTTTCTCATGCCTTCGTTGCTTTGCCTCTCCTGGTCTCTTTTTACAGATCTCTGTTTCATACAGGCTTAGGTGATTCAGATAAATTAAAACAAGCATCTCTACAGACAGTGTTATTTCAGTTTATGTGACATATTCCACTTTACCACAGATTGCCTGTGGTGCAGAAATCTGTTACTCATGGTAACGAGTTCCTGTGTCCAAGACTTTAATCTCTTTTTTTAAATTGATTTAAACCATAGTAAAAATGGTTTATAGGTTTACAAAGTCTTTTCACTAGTTGTGCTAGATTAATTTAAAATCATGCTAAGTCAAATAACAACTTGGGGTAGATAAGCCCTTTTTCTTTTCCTATCTTTCTCTTTCACATGTCTCTTGTTCTTATAATCTCTTATGACTATGTATATTTCATGACACATTTCGGATAATTTAACAACAAGAACTTTTGAGCTTTTTCCCCAGCAGGTGCAGTAGATGGCCAGGTTTTTGAAAGAAGACGCAGCTCGCTGTTGTAAAAATAGTACTTCTTGTAGTACCTAAAGATCATGGAAACTAACCACATGCCTCGTCAGCTAAATGGCTAGGAAACATCTCAGTCTTTGAAATCCAAAACACAGTGCTCTAAATTTTGTTCTTGTTTTGGTAACTGGGTGTAACTTGATTGGCTTTAGTAATACCACATTTGAGAATGAAGATGGGTTGGCTCCGTAATAATATTGCAGCACAACTCCCGTGATGTGTTGACGATGACTTGATATACAAGGTTCACATTTCTGGGGATATTTGCACATATATTTTATCAAGTCAGTGCATGTGTGATGGGAAGAATGTGGCTGTGGTACAGATGATTATTGAATTGTTCATGTAGTGAAAATAAATGGAGGGATGTGAAATCGCGGTTAATTGAACCTAGCCAATTTCTAGTTAAACATACTAAAAAGAGGTAATTTTAGAAGAAATCTTAATTTCAGGTAGTTGCATATAGTAGTATCAGTGCTGAAGAGAGCCGACTGCACTGTGCTCTTTTTTGGCACCATGATTGCCTGCCAGCTGGGTTCGCATTGCAGGGGATACCTGAGAGGTGGTTCAGGGGTTTGAGATAGGTACTGTACAGTATGTGAGAACGGTGGAGTAAGAGTAGGCAATAGCATGGATTATGTAGGGAAAGGGTGGGAAGATTGTCACGGAAGGCTGAATAGGTAAGACCGTAATCCTGCGTGACATTAATTGTGTGGTACAGGTGAGTGGGATGGATTAGCACCCCTGGATTAGCATCCCTATCTTCTTTTTGAGCTTCTAAAACCAGACTGTGATGCCCCTAGCAAAAATGAATACAATGGTATTACCCAAACACTCCTGCTGGATTCAAACACTATTCAAGTTAATATGGAGGAAAAGAAGTTCAGAAAGATTCAGTGAAAAGAGTAGACTCTTTTCCAGAAAAAAAACTTTTCCAAACTTCTTAAGTAGTGGCTCATCTCCAGGCTCTTTTGGTGGGATTCAATACAAGACTAACTTAAATGTCAGTACCTACAAGGCAGCCAACATGTCTCATCTGCTGTGCCAGTGGAGACCTGATCGATAAAGCCAGTGAACCCTGGGGAGTGGCTGGGCTCTGGCTCCCCATCGCGTTGCTCTGCAAGTTCCTCTGCGTGCGTGTGCTGGATCCCTAGTGGCGATGGAGTTTTAGACGTCTGGCTCACATACAGGCATATGCATACTGGCATGGAAATTTAATCTTCTTGTGCTGCGGCTTTCTTGCCATGACCTCAGACAGTCATGCTATTTTTGAGCTTATAAACTTTTAACTCCATCTTAATGAAGTTGAGCTAGTAGAAAGCCCCATATAAATAATTTAATAATATGTCTGAATGAAATGACTGCTATCTAACTAGTAGAAATAACAGAAGTGATTAAATTAAATTCAATATACACATTAGCCACTGAACTACATAGCCATAAAAGAAAGAAGAGTGTGGTCTAAAGAGTTGTCTTTTTTCCTCCCACAGCTTTATAATTATATCTTCAGGGAAATGCCACAGCTCAGCATTTAACGATCTGCCATCAGAGACATTTATGAGGAGATTTTCAGGGAAGGAGAGAGTTGACGTTCTCTTTTGTACAAAAAAAGCAGTCATTGAGTAGTCTGGCAATCGTCTGCTGAGGGGAGCATTGATCTATATATTTACATATCATGTGAAGTTAATAATTCTAAGTTTTTCCCTCAGAAAATCCACAACAAGGTCATGATCTCCCAGGAAATGTTTGGAAAATACAGCATAAATCTTGGACAACGTCAGTCTGTCACTGCCCTACAGCAGATTTGTATGGTTTGAAAGGGCACAGCTGGTCAATTCGGTGACTCTGAATATGTTCCATGAGGGATGGCTCCAGCAAAACCCAGCCCCTTTGCAGTGCTAAACCATGGGGTATACTGGAAAAGGGGGAGACATTTGCAATGTACGAAACAGTGGAATGGAGTATTCATGCAGAATTAACGGATGGCACAGAGTAAACAAATGGGAAAATTAGCAAAATACTTTTCCTAGTGCCGGACTGTAAGTCACATTGAAACAGCCTTTGTAGCTGTAGCTGGTGTGTATATGCAGATATTACTGTTACTTTGGAGGTGAAAACTAAAAGTCTGGATGAAGACTAATCTATTAAGCATTCAGCATGAGTAACTTCCAACTTAAGTATGTATGTAATTTCCCAAATGGACAAGAAAAAGTCCAGTTTGTGGCTGTCAAGCGTTTCTTAGACATTTCAAAAGATGGCTTGCATAGCTGCTCATCTCTCTGAGCAGATTACATTGTCCAAACAGATTCTGAGATGCAGGAAAAGATCAAGCACGCTTAAGAAGAAAAAGACAAACAGATCTGTGAGTACATTTATTTGACTGACTGAAACACCCAATAAGAGTTGAAAAAGTCTCTTTAATTAAGTTACGTGTGCTCCTAATCTAGTGAGACAGGGATTTCCAGGACAATGTTGTCAGATTCCAAGTGAGGTGGTAACAACATCTACTGCTTTGTCATTTATAGTGACTGTTTATCACTTGCATTTGTCCCAGCATAGGTGGTCTAATAGATAGATCACAATCATTTCTACTTACAGCAAAAATCAAAATACTGTGTACTATTATGTTTTCTCTGTTTTTAAAGTGGTAGCTGCTACCGACTTTATTCATGGACTTGAACCTTGCAGAGTAGTTTGGCCATGTGTGAGAGCGACAATAATATGCTTTTTTCTTTTGGGCATCCTCTGCTGCAGCCCGTGAACAGGAGAGCCTGTCATCACTGCCGGGCTTTTGCAAAGCAGGAAGTAACCAAAAAAGCTGGTTTAATTTCGAGCTTCATTAGGCACGGGTTTGCCAAATGGAAGAAGACCAAATTGGTTGGAAATCTTGTCCTGAGACCTCTATGCTGGTATTAAAAATCAGAAAGAGTAGATAGTAATAAACAGAAATCACATAATATATCATCTGAATCACTTACTTTGAAATCACTTTGAGTCTTTTAATGTTTGTTTTTTTTTTTTTTTTTTCTTGTAGAAATGTAAAGTAATTACTCTGGGACTATTGATTACAGAACTGTAGTATCAACCTGGGTTTTCCAGTACTAGGTTGTTGAGATCAGTATTTCAATGACAAAGATAATTAGACTGTGTGTATGTGTGTGTATACACACACACACACGTAAACTTTCTTTTCTTTACTTTTCTTTATCCTTCCTTTATAATGTTGCAAATGTATGCATAGCACTATATGATGTGAACACTGTAATTAGAGGAGGAAAACAGTATAATTAATAAAGAGCAAAGCTGATTTTAATCCAATCTATTATTTTTACCATGATGATTAGTTTGAGTGGCAAGATTTATTCTTTACTCTGCATGCTGAAGTGCTTGTTTTCATGTAGAACTTTTCCCCCAGGAAGCTGTACGTTCAAGTCTCATCAGATGCACTGCCATTGCAGTGTGGATGTGTTATTCTTCCTGCAAATGTTATCACAGATGCCAGGGGGTGGTGGGCTCCTGCCCATGAATTGAGAACCAGGTCCTGTTGAGTTGGTTGAATGACACGTTTTACAATTTTGTGTTTATGTTTAAATGATGAAGTTATACTCAAGTTTTTAAGGTCAGAAGAAGTCACCAGAGTACCCTAATATGACCTCCAGGAACATCACAGGAAGTCATCTGCTTGTTTTGTGTCCAGCTCAAGTATTTGTAGGGAAAGTTCAGTAATTAGTGTAAGAGATATCTCAGTGACTGTCCTAAGAAGTGGGTCGGGCCTCCACTCTGATGTTCCGTTGATTCAGCAGCCAGAAGGACTGATCAAAGGTATCGAACCCAGCAGGCTGGGCTGATAGTCATTAGCTGTGTGCAGGGGCCCTGGCCTGTCATTTGTAGGGCTGCCAAGCCCGGGAGTAGCTGTTGGGCAGCTGAACTGTATGGCTTTATTCTCCCATTTTTAAAATTTTCCCCTCCAGAGCTGTTACCAGAGTTGCCAGCAGAACGTAGTGTGAAATATTAAAACTATCCTTAGTTTGGAAAATAGGGACACTGATGCAGGATCTCAGGTCACGTCCGGGTGAGGGAGAGGGGGCTCAGGCTGGAGGTGCTGCCCCAGGTAAGGCAGAAGAGATGAGCGGGAGAATTAAATTGGTTCGACGGAACTGATTTAAGTTGAATCAAATTTAAAATGGATATATATATATATTTGTGTGCTTGTTTGTTAGGAAAGATGGAATCAGTTCTCAAAGGCACCCTTGGGGGCTGCGCCTGCCGCCCACACGCGGCGTTGATATGCAGTGCCAGCAGCAGGCTCCTGCATCCCAGAGTGCTGGAGAGTGAATGTCAGCTCGTTTAATCTTTGTCAGTGTGATCCTCCCTCACTTCATCCTCTGAAAAGAAAGTTTAAAAGGATGCATTTAAAGAAATGTTTTCAAGATTTGCTCGAGGAAGTGTGCTGCTTGGTATCTCTTGGCTTTAGTTTAACCTGTTCCTCTCCAGGCAAGTGATTTCAGAGTCACCTCCAGCGCCAGTGTTTAGTTCTTATTGAAGCTTGTGATGCTGGGATTACTCTGTAACTGAGGAGGGAAATAGCTGTGTGTGTGCTGGGTACTGTTTAAAAAGTCAGTGTTTATCAGGAGGTGGGAAATCCTAGGGCTTGCTCTAGTTGGAGTCAGACCCATCCTTGACTCTCACTCAGATTTTCTATATATATGTTTGTGTACATGTATGTGTATATATATGTATGCCAGTGTATCTATCTATCTACCTACCAACCTATCTATCTGTCTGTCTATCTATCTATCTATCTATCTGTCTGTCTGTCTATCTGTCTATCTATCTGTTATCTACATGTATATCAAGGTTGGTGAGGAAAAAAGTGATACAGTCTCATATAAAGAACTTCAAAATAAATATTTTCACATCCAAGTTTAGCATGAAACCAGCGATTCTCAACAGTTCAGTACAAATTTTTTAAGATCTGCCTGGTCGTTTTGAGAACGTGCTGAATACATTGGCGCGTTCGTCGAATCCTTTGGATGCTCTTTGTCACTGCAGGAGGACAGGAGACTTTTACAGGCGGGAAGGAGCAGCTCGTATAGTCTTTCCTACAGAAGCCTCCTCTCCCATACCAGAGATTTCTATTTCCCAGAGAGCGGAAGACAGCACACACTGCTCGGCTTTATTGCAAGGCACTGCACCAGCTGAAGAAATGGATCCACTCATTCAGGACAAGTAAGCAAATTCAGCTGGCTGATGAAAGGAAGCCTAGACAACGGTGTTCAAACACTCGCTCCCATTTCCTCCCAACCCCCCCCACCCCCCAGATGTCTGGTTTCAGTTTTAAAACATAATAACATTTCATTAAGGAGCCATAGCAACCCTTCACTAATTTGTGAAGAGTACATCGTGAGCTACATTCTGTACTTATCAACATTTGAGCACTTTAGATCTTGTTTCATCTCATTAGTGGATGTTTATGGGACCTGAGGGTTTCAGCACTCTGACTCATTAGTCAGCCTGTGGTGGTGCAGGTTATATACTACAAGAAACGATTTCCCCAGCCTTTAAATGCTCGCACAACCTTCAACAGAAGTTCAGTCGGAAATGTTTTCTCCCATTAAAGAGTCAGAAAGGAATGTGCAAAGGTGTGTTGTTTTTCTTTAAAAAGCACCACTTAGTATAGCACCGTGTATGTCAAAGTCATATTGTGCTCGGTCGCAGACAGCTGCACCACCGAAGAGATGTAATTTCAAAGAGCTGGATATTTAAATTGCTGGCTCTGGAAAATTTAGCCACGGGATGGCATTTACAGAAAACAGCAAATCAGAAGAATGTGTCGTGTTGGAAGTTGCTTGGTGTTAACATCAGAAAGAGGAGGAATCCTGTTTTCCCACTCATTTAGTGGACCAAAGCCTCTTTTTCCCCAAACACTGCGGTTAACATAGGTTCATGCATGATCTAATTTGTATGAAAATAAATGTTCTTTTTCTTCTACTAAATTTATTAAGCAGTGCACCATTTAGTAAACTGTCAGTAGCATCTGTTGGGGACAAGCAAATAAAATACGGATGCAGGAGGAGGTAGTTTGTCCAGATTACCAGCACGTAGTTTCACGTGCTGTGAAAAAATTCCCCGGGTGCATAATTTAATAGGAAATAATCCACCAGTCTGCTTTTGGTGGTTTTGTTTCTAATATTGCTGTGCTTCCCCATCATGATGTACAGTTTTCTCTGAAATGCACTAACAAATAGGAAAAACAAATATAAGTGTGAATTAACAGTGTGATGTAAATGATGGAGCAGGAAATGGCATCTTAAATTTGTTTACAATATGCTGCAAGTCAAAGCATAGGAAACTGTTTTATTAATAAGCAGTTGATAGTCACGTTAATTAGGAAATCACAGAAAAAAATGTGCCGCTTGCGTGATAATTGCCTTATTAACACTGCATAGACTGTATCCATTTTTTAAAGGATTAATGTGGAAGTCAGCTTCACATGTGCTTTTGCAAAGATAGTAGGGATTTGCTTTGTTATAGGTGGAGCTCTGGTACTGTAATTGGGAGAAGATAAGTGCTAAGGTCCTTAAAAATCTCTGCCAAAATGGAAATGCGACGAAGATCAGTATCAGGTCTTATCTGAATAAACATTTCTGAATTTTAGTGTTACTACATGGCAAACTGTGCTTATGGAATAATAACTTTACAAATTGGAAATCTCTAGCCTCACTCATCAGGTATACCTACACAAGCGTTGCCTGAGTTTGCTACCAATCTTTTATGCATGAGTCACTGTGCACATTGTGGTTTTGATGGGAAATGAAAAACTAAGGGCTCATTGAGGGAGCTTGGATTTGAAAGAAGAAAGGCAATATTTAATTTCAAAAGCCTCAAGTACAGATAGAAGCAACACCAACGCTTTTCTTTCATGCCAACACCGTGGCCAAACAGTTTGCAGAACAACAAGCTATTAAGTTCCAGCACGTTGTCCTCCGAGAGCCTCGTGCTGCTGAAGTTGTCAGAGGACACAGCAGCTGGGCCACAAAACCCTCTGGTGTGAGGCAGAGGCTGTCAGGGATGCTGCAGGAGGATGTGCTGCAGCTCCGGCATCGGGGCACAGCGCTGGGGCAGCACCGTCACTCGCTGCACCTGCGGCTTTCCCCTCGCTCGTGCGAATCCAAAGTAATTTGCGGGTGCCGGATGGTTTACAAGAGGGTAAGACCGCTGCACTTAGTCCACATTATACCATTTTCAGCAATTAAATCAAGATGACGCTGGTAGTTGTGAGGACCCTGTTAATTGAAAACAACCCAACTCAGTACCTGTGTGCCCGCTGGAGTGGCTGTGCTTAAGAACCAGATGGCACTTGAGAACATCTTCAGGCTCTAGTGCTTGTTCCATTTTATCCATATTTCTTGATTCATTTCTTCAGCTGCAGAAGTTTCTGTACTTACACGAAGGGTAAAAGATGTGTTCATAGAGCTGTCTGGCAGCACAGCTTTCCAAGCTTCTTTTTTTTTTTTTTTTTTTAAATGTTACTTGAAGCAAAGTGCTTGCTTTTCCGCCGTGCAGAACTGATGCCTCTGTAGCAGGATGGCAGCATCTGCACACACCTGGGCTCGTGCCGTTGCTGTATCATCCTTTTAGAGTTATCCAGGCAGTGGGTTCAGAACAGCTTGAGAGATCCGTGAGGAAACTTCTCACATGGAAGCTGGAGGCTGGAGTCCTCTGGCAGGATTTGGGATAAATGTGATTTCTTCGTGGTCAAGAAGTAGTCTTGATAGGAACAGTTGTAGCTCTGCCTGGAAGCAAAGCATCCTCTTCCCGTGGTGGGCTTACAGCTTGATGGAGGGTCATGAGGTGTATGAGTTGAGGAGATAATGAGGGAAAGGGCTGACAGGTTAGGGAAGGTTTTGGGCACTGCATTATCTTTAGACTTTTGCCCTGAGTTGCTGCAGACTGTCCTGTAGCATTTTATTCCAGACCAGGACAATTCTATCACTCTGACTTCATGGCCTGACATAAATATTGTTTAGGTGATCAGCCTTGAAGAACCGAGGGAGGGTGCTGTTCTCTGAAGCATTTAGGGGCAAGAGTGTTTGCTGCAAGAGTATGCAGGACTTAAAGGGACTAAACATTAAATGCTGTCTTAAGCTTGTGCATCTCTTGTTAAGCTTCTTTCTCTGGGTCCTGGTGACACAGTCCTGGCTCTTTGTCAGGTATTTCCAGTAGTCCAGGATAAGTTAACAGAGTTACTTCAGCTCTGTGCTTTTTGTAACTTCTGGAGGACAAGAGGGCATTGCGGCCCTGGAACTGCTGCTTTTAAAGGTTGTTTTGAGGCCTTTTCTTTGGCCAGTACCCAGTGTGAATGGAGTGTTTAGTCCTGGGCAGCAGTCACGGATTGTTGCTCTTCACGTTGGTAAGTTGTGTCACCTGGTGACTCAACAGGAATCTGCTCTCTTCATTTGTGCTGGCTTCTTTATCTCCTCAAAATCCCCACTGTCCTTTTCATGTGTTGTTCTTCTTGCTCTGTCCCTGGTGTGTACCCTCTGGAGTTCAGGACGGGTCTGCAGTGCTCTCCAGGGCCAAGGAGATGTTGCCAACAGATTCCTGGAGGATCATAGCAGGAATGTGCAGATTGTGCTCCAGATCTGTCATGCTGGTGGCTGTTGGGAGGACAGGGGCTCTCCTGTTACCTTGAGGTGTCCAGGTGCGAGAAGCCAGTGGGCCGCACTGGGCCATGCTGGTAGTCAGCGCCATCTCCCCTCCACAGAGAATCCTGCTGCTGGACTTCTGCTAGGAAAGGTTCATAACTCCTTCAAAAATACTAATAAAAAAATACCTTTGTAGGTAGAATTGCCACAGATGTCCACAATAAAAGCATAATTTCTTATCTAAAATCAAATTTAAATGTGTGTTTGCAAAGTCTACCTTCTTATGAAGCATTTGCCCTTGGCCATGGTCCATGCGATGTAGCCTCCTGTCCATGGCCTCAGGCTTGATTAAGTAGATTACTTACATCTTCTTTACTATATAGTGATACATCTGGACCACAGCTCAGCAGACACTGAAGTGTTTTATTAAAAGTCAGAGACATGTAAAAATGTATTGCTGAACTGCTGTAGACGAAGTTCTTTGGGTGAACTGGAAAATGAAGAAGGAGTTGCCACAGGAGTCTGATTCACAGTTCCACTATGATTCAGTTGAAATTACTGGAGTCATGGAGATGTTAGACTGGGGTGGAACGGTGCTGAAACTGGTCCCTTGCCTTGCACTTAGAAACACAGGCTCTGCATTTTCCAGTTACTTTATGATTTTACCACGTCAGTGGTGAGCAAGGGGAACGGGCGCAGATCTCATTTCCTGTTGTTATCAATAACACTGACACTTCATAACTCCCTGGTGAGCTAGATGATATTTTTGGTCATTTTTTACTTTTATATAAATGAACAAAACCAACTAGCAATAAGCACAGGGTAGTCAAGAGCATCCTGATGCTCACCACGTGCAAAGTTTATATGGTGATTGCAGTAGTGAAAGCAAGTGAATATTCCAGTTTAAATCCACTCTTTACTTTGGTCCAGCTCACCTACATGGCAAAAATTACTTCTCCTAGCTACGAGACAGATGGCACTTTTTATAAAGATATGAGGAAAGCCAGTAATTGTTCCAGTCAACGATGACATTTGTCATGTTCTGTTTAGTGAACTCAATCTCTTTACAGGTTCAAAGTGTTGTTTGTGAAGCCCTCGTTGTCTGACACATTGATTTGTCTGTGTAAAAAGCAGAAATACCTAACATTTACCAAAGAACAAAGTTTCCCAGCAGGTGCCCGAGCTGGAGGTCCGTCTGGGCCACGTGGTGAGAGCTTCTTTAGCTGCAACCCAGAGCAGACATGCAGGGGGATAGAGGAGGCTGCATTTTGGCCTTGTCCTGCCACATCCATCCCAGCAACTGGGAACTGCTACCAGGTTCCTGCATCTAAGTAAAGCCTTAGAGATTACATCTGCTTCTTTGAGCATCAGCTCCTGTAGTCCCTTACTTACAGACAACATTGTTTATATAAGGTGCTGTCTCTCAGGTTAAAAAAATAAGCGCTAATGGATAAATTTTGTGATTTTGATTTAATGACATAACTGACACATTTGCTGGTTTATATCCTATTCCACGCTGAACAAAGTCCCCAGACTCATCATGCACTGTTTATCTAAAGTAATAATAAAATACATTATTTTCTGTTTTAAAGGTCTATAAAGCAGTTATTAGCTGATTTTAAAATACATGTACTTCATACTCTTGTGTAAAGAAATCATAGCCTTCCCAGTTCTGTTCAACTGCAGTTCTATGTTCTTTTGCTCAGATAATTTTTTTTTCCTGTGAATGTTTAATCTGGGGATGTGATTTGACTTCTTTCACCGTTTAGGGCACTAGTACAAGTCATGCTGTGCAATGTACATTTTACATGGTATTCTGCTTTCACAAAAAGCTAATGAACATGAGCATTTGGGATTCATTGGAAATGGTCTACTTAATGTGATGCTTCTGTAGCAGATACAGTACTTTCCAAAAGTTACTGCTTCTCCAGTCCTTGCAGCTATTCCTGTCGGATACACGGGGGAGCACTGGCAAGGACATGTAGTACACTAGGTTTTTCAGTGCCAAAATGACTCTAATTGATCTTAATTCTTATTTATTCTTTGCACTAACATTCAACAGGAAGACAAGCTTCAAATTCTGACTTGTGGCAGCATCTTCACTGAGACATGAATGAGGAATGCATAGAACTTCAGTGCTTGGGACACTTCTTAATAAAAATTTCTGAGTATTTCCATGTCAACAGGAGTCTAACCCTGATCTTATTCTTTCTGAAACCCATGATGATTTTCCTGTTAAATGTACTGGCTCAGCCCTGGCTGGTAATAAAGGAAGAGGGCGATTGTTCTTAATACTGAACCTTTCAGCCCAGATCATTGTAAAAGTGGTGTTAGTGTGATTAAGAAGATGCAGGCCAAGACTATTTAACTGCTTAATCTTAGAAATGAGATAGCACAGATTGCAGTGCAAATGCTTGGGCTGCAAGATCAGCAGAAGACGTGTTTTTTAAAAAATACATATGAGAAATTGTCTTGCCTGTCCATGAAAAACACTGGATGAATTTATTTGTCCCACCTCTGCTGCAAAGGCAGCAAGAATGAGGGAAGCTCTGCCCTCATGCCATGCAGAGAGACCCAAATGTCCTCTGCTGGGAAGTTGTCAGGGCTCCTTTCAGAGGGGATTTGGGGGACAGAGGTATAACTCAGCAATTATATAGCTACTACACCTTATGAAGGGAGCAGACCACAGCCGTTCCTCTCCTGTCTGGAACCAATCGTTTATGGAACCAGTTCAGGTTTAGGTTGGAGGCTTTGTTCACCCAGTCCCAATTTCCATCCACTTTAGATACCAGAGCTGTGTGCTGCCAGCTCCCTAATGAATCTCTTGTTCTTTAATCTATCAATCTTGATAATTCCTCTGTGAAGTTAGGAAAAGCACAGAAATTTTAATTGTGGCATTAAAAGCCACCTAGATCCTTGTTCTGAAATCCAAAGGTACCGGTGAGATTTCTAAAAAATCTTGTATCGGGAAATCTGACAGGGAACTGAATCTGCATCCTTTTCATTACAGACTAATGCTGTAATGATTCAAGCACCTTTTGCTCATCAGGGACAGTGTATTTACTGTGCTGTCCGCTGGGGAGACAATTGTTCCTGGAAGATACGCCAAAATGCCACTTTTTTAATGTGTGAACGCTCACAGTCACCTGTATAAATAGCAGCGGGCTGCTAGAGAAAACTGTATTGATGCTTTTGCCTTTGCTTCTGGGAATTAGTTTATTTGCCTTTCATGATCAGTAAGAATTTGTAGAACTGCTTCCCTAGAACAATGCCTGTAAGGAGGAGGCGGGCAATGGGTGAGCGCCGTGATGCTGGGGGGGGGGGGCGAGCTGTCAGTCGGAGCTGATATCTTGATGTCTGAAAGTGTGAGCTTAATTTAAAAAACATTCGGCATCAGCAACAGGTTTTATTTCTGGAGCCATACTTTGAGACAGAAGAGGGGCAGGGATCCGAGAGGCGTTATCCATTATTGTTGCCCTGTACACTGCTGCACCACAGCAGCAATAGGCGCCAGTGGATTTCCGGTAGATAATTCAGTGGTAACTTTCTTCTGAGCACTGCAGCGTGGGAGCCTTTGAAAGAAAGAGGTTAAGAGACAAGTAAGTAGGACTGGAGTGCTATTATTACAGCTATTTTTCTTTACTTCTAATACATGTCATCTTCTTTTATTAGGAGCTGACTGTTGAACCAGGAAAACCGATGCCACAGTATAAAAATGATACATAGGCAAGGAAGTATCATTGATAAGTGATCTGAATGGTACTGACCTTTCAGAAAAATTGAATAAAAATATACATGCCTTGAGACTTTCAAAAGTAAAAGATCACCTGCATCCCCTCATCGTGCTCAGAGAGCACGAGTATTTCTAGCAGTGGCAAGGAAAACAGAGCTGCTACGATCCCCACCTTAACCTCCCAGCCACAGGAACTAGTACATCAGGCATTGTGTATCTCTAAAATCACAACTCTCACCGCACTGGGGAGCTGAAAAGAGAACTGAGAATACCAGAGATGTCAAATTTGAGTGAATGCTCCCCAAATCCCACTTGTACAACTGTTACACTCTCAGTACGCTATTCAAATATCAATTAATTAATGTTTGCTATTGTGTGTGATTTAACCATATATTTAGGGCTTCTTTGTTCACTTAGCAGCAATAAGATGTCACTGCAAGATCTACTGAGAGACTGAGGAGGAAAGTCAATTTTTAAGTGCAGCCTTGTGAGCTTTCAGTGATTTCCTATAAATTTGTACTGGCACTCTCCCAAATTCACACTCTCATCTTTCCTGGTTCTCCATACCCATAGGCAACCAGCCTTCCCGTTTCACATATGAGGTCACAGTGTTTGTCTTAAACATTAATTTTTCATAGGTTAGATTTTGTAAATACATTGTTTTGTCTGCCAGTCTGTTTACACACATCTGATGTGAAACTTGCCTACTTTTCATCTCCATAAACAAGGTTTGTGCATCCTGCTCTGTAGAGGCTGTTACTCTCAGCCTTCCAGGACTCTGAACAGGGAGTTTTTGGCTGGCAGGTCTTTTGTGAGCTTCTGCTTGGCTGCAGCAAAGAAGTCTAGGGAAAAGACATTAGCCAGCTAGTAGCAGCTTGCTTTCTGCTACTTTAAGGTCCCTTCCAACCCAAACCATTCTTAGGAAAGAATTCTGTTTAGACTAGAATTTACAGCAGTGGGGGCAGAGCTTGAACAGAGCTTGAACAGAGGGGGTTGTAGTCATGCGCATCCCATTCTCTAATGTACCCTAAACATACGTCTACAGAAAGAAAATGTAGGTGATAAGGCTGGGGATGACTACAAGAAAGCTTCTTAAAACTTCTTTGTGTGGACATTATGTAAGAAGAGTATACACTCACACATATATGCATCTATATACGCTTAGATAAGCTTTCCGTTAAGGAGTACAGCTAGGGAGGTTGGTCAAATATGGCCCTTTAAACCCTCCATTTGAAGACAGCTGATTGCTTTCTGCCTGCCTGTCAGCGCAGGGATAGCTGCACGTCCCTTTGCAGGAGGCTGGGGCGAATCTGTGGCTGGCTGATCGCTGCCGTGGGGCTCCCTGAGGCGTGGGAGGTGTTGCTGGTGGAGGAGAATAATTTACACAGGAAACAGCATTCGTCAAGAGATATACAGAAATAAAATAATAATTAAAGAGCTCTAAATCGTGCAAACATGGATTTTCTTCTAATGCTTAGTACCATTGGAGAACTTAAGAAGAGCTGATTTCCAGAGAACGTAGTGTACTGCCAGGTAACTTGGAGTTGCCTAATTTCCCCTTGCTGTTTTCTTCATTTCTTTCTTACACACATTATCTGAACAAATACTGAGAAACTGGGAACGAGGAGAGAAAGAAATAGCCCCAATGTCAATTCTGAATTTGGCTATGCTATGGGCTTTGCGTTATGCTGATAAAAAAAATCAAGCAACTGAAGCGTTAAAAGATGGATTTTCTTTTAAATGAATTAGGTTGGATTTAGCTTGATGTTCCACATCACAAAACTCTCAGTCTTTCTTCTGTGAACCTGGAAGCTGCTGGTCATATGGAAGTGAAGGCCATATTTGTGTAAGGGAGGTAGAAATTTTTCCTTTTGACTGTCAGCAGTTGTCCTCTGGGTAACACAGAACAAGACTGCTGAGGTCTTGGGGGTGGCCAGGGTCTTTGTCTCTGCTGGGATGTCTAAAATAGGGACAAGAATCCTATTTTAGGGACCTGTCTTACTTTAGGGGCAAAAAGCTACCAGGGAGACTGAGGTTAAAGGGAACAGATAAGAGGTAGGGAATGAAAGGAGAGCCAAGAGGACTGCTGTCAGCTTAGGCTTCACTGTAGTGTTGACTTGGCTTGTTGGGGATGGTGTGTGAGTCTTGGCTGAGGAACTGCTTGAGATCCCATTGGAAATCTGACTTCATACGTTGTCCTTTTGTGTACAGGCCTTTCTGTCATTTTCTTGGGAAAAAAAAAATTCCTTCACTTCCAGATTGCTAGTGAAAAAAAACCCAACTCATTTTTCTACCCAAACCCTCCCTATCAGGATGCTGGGTAGTTGAAAATTACCTGGCAGCAGAGGTCTGGTATAATGACATTTCGTAAGGCATTGGCTCTTCAATAAAGTGGAATTAAAAGCTGATTTAGGGAATCGTCACTTAAAGAAGCAGCAGCAGAAGGTATTGACACCTACATGTGTGATCCCTTCCCGAGCTCCTCATACAGAGGAGGTCTGAGAGCACCCTAGCAATTTCCTTACTCTGGGTGTGAGTGCACATGTTTTGACAGCATGCTAAAAAGCAGAGAGAGAGAAACTGCAAAACTCAATTGTTTCTGGACGCAGGTGGTATTCTTGGGAGTACAAAAATTAGTCAAAATTAATCAATTCTGCTGGTATAGAGGAAACTATATGGCAGTTGTGACTTGCTCCAAGGCAATGAAAGGTCTGACCATCAAGGTTCTCACGTCTGCTCCTAAGCCAGCCACACAAAAATGGAGCCTGTTAATTTACTTTAGAGATTGTAGTGTAAAATGAAGAGAGAAATCCAAGCCTTCAGGCCAAATTTTTTAATCTTTAGGTTGAATTTAAATTGTTGCTTGAAGTATGCACTGAAACAGTGTTACCTGAGTAATTAGCAAATTAATAGCTCACCATGTTGTGTAGAAATGTCAGCCCCTAGAAATGTCATTGCTATTTCTTTACTAGCTTAACTTTTCATTTTTAGACTAATAATTTTGTCTCCGTTGAGAATGTGCTGTCTTGCTGCTGAATGATGGAACAATATAAGAAGGCTAGAATTTTGGCATTTTGAAGACAGCTTAATTGACATTAATTGACACTTGAACAGTCTGCGTACATAAATACTTTTTTTGCAAAGGTGATGTTCAGCCTTCTGGAGGCAGGGGAGAGGTTTATATCCCGTCTCCTGCTCCCAGATCACAGAATCACAGAATCATCTAGGTTGGAAAAGACCTTGAAGTTCCTCCAGTCCAACCATTAACCTCACACTGACTGTTCTCAGCTCCACCAGATCCCTCAGCGCTGGGTCAACCTGACTCTTCAACCCCTCCAGGGATGGGGAGTCCCCCCCTGCTCTGGGCAGCCCATTCCAACGCCCAACAATCCCTTCTGCAAAGAAATGCTTCCTAGGAGCCAGTCTAAACTTTCCCTGGTTCAGCTTGAGGCCATTCCCTCTTGTCCTATCGCTTTTTCCTTGGTTCAAGAGACTCATCCTCCCCTCTCTGCACCCTCCTTTCAGATAGTTGTAGAGGGCCATGAGGTCTCCCCTCAGCCTCCTCTTCTCCAGACTAAACCCCCCCAGTTCCCTCAGCCGCTCCCCATCAGACCTGTGCTCCAGACCCTGCACCAGCTCCGTTGCCCTTCTCTGGACATGCTCGAGTCATTCAATGGCCTTTTTGGAGTGAGGGGCCCTAAAACTGAACCCAGTCATCGAGGTGCAGCCTCACCAGTGCTGAGCACAGGGGTAAGATCACTTCCCTGTCCCTGCTGGCCACGCTATTGCTGATACAAGCCAGGATACCATTGGCCTTCTTGGCCACCTGGGCACACTGCTGGCTCCTGTTCAGCCGGATGAAACAGAAGATCCTGGAGGCTTTGATGCTTCAGCCCTCCTCAGCACCTGAAGAACCCAGAGACGTGACTGGCCTCTGGTGAAGAGACCCACTATCACCCACCAGCCGTGTCTGGGGCTGCAGCAGGAGCAGGCAGCTCGCAGCCACGGCCTTTACTCAGCGAGCTCACACACGGCACTTACCCCCAGGTGACAAGAGTCCTCCCATTTGTTTACTCACCGGCAATATTTATTTTTTTTCCCTTTAGCTATTCTCAGACAGCCCCTTTAAAAATAACGGTGGGGACGCGGGAGCACAGATCTGGTGGCATCCGTGAGTAATGCAGCACTTAGTGGTGTAAGTGCCCTTGCGCTGCCGGCACTCCGACAGCCTCGTGGACGCCCGCCTGATGTATGTGCCGCCGTTCCTGCCGCTCCCGTGGAAGTAATTAGATCACCCAAAGGGCACGTCGCTGGGTGGGTCGACTGCGCCATTTGAAGAAGTAACTAGACGTCTTACTCTCCTTTAAGCCGTAGTAACGTGTGTTGGTGCTTCTCTGTTACGTGCTGCACTCTGGGATGAAAAATTCAGCTGCGTTCTGTTGTAGGGACCCAGCTGCAGAGCTGGGGCAAACTGGTGAGGGGTGAGAGTGTGGATCGTGTCTTCAGTTTGTGTAGAAATCTGCTTTAGCGCCGTTGCAAAAGACATACTGGAACCTGGTAACTCAGTGAGGAAGTCAACTCTGTTACAAAGTGCACAGCATTACAAAAAAGCAAATGGATAATGAAAATACTGTATTGCCTTGCATTATGCCTACCAGAAAAAATGCAAAATGAGGCATGATTTTCCATCCTGGTACCTGCCATTTAAAATTAGTTACCCCCCAGTTAGCATTCATTTTTGTTTGGCTGGATAATTAGATGGCTATTTTGTCTTGTTAGAGCAAGTGCAACAAATTGATCACATTATTTTCAGAATGCTTTGCTTTCTTAAAAGTAATTGAAGAGCTGGGACCAGAAAACCACCATCAATACCCATATTTATCTAATTTAAAGTTTTATAGAAACTTTTCAGGAGGGGAAATGTATATTAAGATGACTTTTTGATGCTGATGAAAGTAAAACTGGAGTTTTCGTTTGTGTGGTTTTTTGAGTTAAACCTCTTTGTTATGTACTCTCCTGTATTTGAAGGTTACTATAAGATAAACACAAATGGTTTGTAACTCCTTTTTCAGTTGTTTTATCCTAATTAAAATCCAGAATGTTGTTTACTGCATAATATTTATTTAATGGAGGTTTGCAAACCCCAAGTAACAATTTACTTTTATTGTTTCAGCAGTTCAGCTTAGTTTCATTTTGATCACAGAAGAGCTACCAAGTAAACAGTTCATCTGCATACCATAGATTATTTTTTTTTCTCTGCTGGGCATTTTTCCTAGCAGATTAACTCTTTCAACAGTGACTTTGACATTATTGTAATTGCACCTCATATATAACCTATCACATCAGTAGGAGGAAAAAATTAAGAGAAACGGCCATTAATTTTGTTCATTCAAATTGTGTTTGCTCGCAAGAAGACAGGCTATTATTTCTTCTTACAAAAGCCATAATGAGAAATTTTCTGAGCTGATTGTTCGGATCAAGCAAAGGGCAATGTGCATTTGATTAAAGTCCACCTGAAACCTTGAGCCCAGGCGTATCGAATGGGAAAGCAAACTTGATTTCTAAATCCTAGAATGGTTAGGTAGATCCTGAGCCCGCGTCAGCTGGGATTTTTTATCAGAAACAAATTTGTAGGGCTAGATTGGCTGGAAAGGTTAAAACTAAGTGAGGAAAAAAACCACCAAACATGGGAAGACGTATTGTCAGGGCTTCATACCTTGAAAAGCACTGTTGATGAGACCCAGGTAAAATCTCTTCTTTCCTAGGGTAAACCCCTTAGGTTTTGTAAGTTTATTTTATATTCATTTTTTAGAGATTAATTCCCTCCTGCATTGTTAGTACCTCTGTCTTCCCACACGCAGCAACAGGAAAATAACAAGCAGTATGAAATTTGTAAAAATATCAGTCAGTCTGATGCCCCTTACTTGATTATATCCATAATCTCCCTGGGTAGACATGCCATTTCACAGGATCCGATCAATAAGGTAGCAGCAGCAGTCGGTGAGCTCTGGCAGTGTGTTAATAAATCCCACTTTTCCGGTGAGCTATGTATGAACTCACGTTGAAGTCACTTGGAGTTTGGTGAGCTGATCAATGGCAGGATTGGACTCAAAAGCCTAATGAAGAGGGAGAAAAAATATTCTGCCTCTCCAAGTATTATTGCCATGAGGAATATGAGAAACTTTATACTTGTGTCGTATGACTTGCTGCACAAAGCAGTGTATTTAAGTATCAACATCCAAGTTTTGCTGATGCTGAAGATGGTATGAAAGTTAGAGAGAGTAAATTAGAGGTGGCATATGTCAGTCTCAAATATTTAATGCCATTTACATTTGCAAAGAAAAGGGGAAGAATGTTTCATGTCGCAGTGGACTCATACAAATTGCTCATCCCTGCCGGGTAAATGTCCTTTGTCCATTGGCAGCGCCCGCATCCCTGTAAGAAATTTCAGCTGCATGATCAGTTAAAAGGAGAAAGTAGCAATTTTGGATGTTCTTGAGTGGATTTTTGTGTGAAGAAGGTACGCACTAATGTTGAGGGGAAAGGTGAATAAAAAAAGGATGGCTCTTTAATCCTCACTTAGCAGTCACTCATGTGGTCTCACAGTGCTGCTGTTATGCCCTTGCCTGGTGTTACCCTCCCTGCTCATCAAATAGGGCTGTGTGATAAGGCCTGGGACAAAATCTCAGGAGGTAAATTACAACTGTAACAGTGGGGTCATGAGCACCGTTAGCCATCCCAGTACCTTCTATTTCATTTACTTTGCTATCTTTACTTTGTCTTAACTATCTCACTTAAGTTTACAAAGATTAACCAATGTCTTGGTAAAAAAACCTGTGTTGGAACTCATAGTAAGTGTTCTGTATGTGTTTTCTAAAGGGAAAAAAAAGAAAAACTACAAGCAAGCTAAAGTATCAGATGGAGAGCCGATAAGATTGCTCTCTGTTGAGTTAGAAACTTTCCTATCTATGAAATGGCTCAGAGGACGGTGCACAGTTTAGGCTTTTTGGTTTAAAAGGACTTGACATTACCATTCAGTACAGAAAAAGCCGTTCAGTAGAAAAAGCAGCTACTGTAGCATCTATTTCACCAGAGAGTACTTTGGGTATTTTTTGTACTGGTTCTAGTACGTGCAGCCTGGGCGGTGGATCTGCACTGGAGCCCTCACTGATGGCAGGGCAGAGTTTTGCAAGGATGCACGTGAGCCTTGTTAGAGGTAAATCAGACACCTCACCATGTGTTCTCTACACCTGAGCAGCACCTCGGATAGTTCACAGTTACACACAGTCTCCGTTTGAAAGCTGATGCCTGTTACTAGATCGTGCAAGTGTTGCAAAAGGCTCAGGATGGAGCTACTGTGTTTAAAAAGGAGTGATGGAAACACTTCCTCTGAGGGATTCCCATTGGAAAAAGAGATGGGAGTGGAGAAGGACTCAGTGGAGTGGGCTTGCTTGGTGATAATAGTTCCACAGTGTGATACATCTTGTTTTCTGGCTTGTCTGTGTCCTGGTGGAAAAGTATATTCTTTTCAACTTGACCTACCTGCAACAGTGATATTTTGGTTGCAGTTAAATGAAGGATATTTTTTAGCTGATACTCTTATTTGGTGAAAACCACGTTTTTATATTCATGAGGCCAGCTGGATTCTTCTGATACTTCCAGCTATTTCAGCATTAGCAGTTTAGTGTGCATGAATGGAAGTTTTGGAAATATTAATTAAAAAATTGAAAATGTCAGGTTTCCTGAAAATGTCCCTGGCCTGATAAGCAAAAAAGAGGGAGGACACAAAGTGTTGTGTCTAGTTGTGATTTCAACATACAACTTTGTCTCAAAGCTGTTAGAGCATTTGTTACTGACTTGGGTGTTTCCTTGCACGCTAACAGAAAAGGTCAGAATATATATGTGTAACTGCATCATCTTTAATTTCTGTCCTATGAGTTTTCTCATTAGTATTTTGCAGAGAACCGAATGGAATTGTTGAGTGTTTTTGTAGATTGATATTTAAAACACAAGCAGCTTTACTTGGATGCACCAGATCATGTAGTATGTTTTATTCTCTGATGAGGTGTCTGCTCCCGTGCCCAGTGAAGTCAAAGAAGGAACTATTGATCTGACGGAGTTTATTATTAGGATGAGATTATTACCAGGAGGTAGTTGAGTGAAAAAATTTAATAATTATTTTTGCATAAACATGATTATAAATTTAAAATTCATGTCCTAATGATATTCTATTCATATTCTGAGATATTAATTTTAAATTCACTGCTTCAGTGATTAATCTTGCCTTAAACAAATTTGCTAGAATATTGAAACCCAGGGAACACAAAGGGACAAGAATGGAGTCAAAAGAAATTCTTTTAATAATCTGGATATTTATAAAATAGTTACTCTTCTGGTACTTACCTAGCATTAGTTTTTTTCCTTTGTAAGTTTTTGTTTTGACTTGTTTTTAAACTTGCTGGTCAGTTTGTAAGTGAAGGCTATGGGAGTTCTTCTATTAACTTAATTGAACCATGAAACAGGCACCGCATGTCATTGCATACATCAACCCATCAGTTTAGTCTTAGTGTCTTATTTTTTTGAATGAAACAAAATAATAACTCTGCAGGGCAGCTGATCACCTTATTATTTTCCATAAATCTACATTACTGTCACACACAAGAACTACCTCTCTGCCAGAGAAGAGATTCGATTAAAAGGCTGCCAGAACAAATGTACCTGCCCTGCATCCCAAAGTCAGACGCGTTTGGTTCCAGCAAAATACAAGAGCAGCATTTTCAGATGAAGTTCCTCCGCTTGAAATGTCTTGCCACCATTTTTAAAGAGTTTGCTTGAGGAACCAACAGCTGAAGTGTCTTTTTACTGCCCTGAGGAATCCTAGCTCACTTTATCTAGACAGAGATCATATCATTGTAAGATAGAGCTTTTCACTACAGATGATAATGGAGCTTTCAGTTTGCCAACTTTTTACAGAAAAAGTATCTATCTAAATGTGTTACCTCTTGTTTAGTGTAGAAGCTTTCTAGTCACTCATTACATATCTCAGTTCTAGATGGGATTATGGTAGAAGATCCCAAAAGTATAAAAAGTAAGTTATTTTTTTCAGGAGCCACCTCTAAATAGGGAGGATTTGTTCAGGTGCCCTGTGCTTCTAACAAGGGTCCATTTCTCATGTGTTTCTGTGGTCTTGCTCGGAAATAAAAGCAAACAAACAGAACATCTAAATCAGAAATTATCCTTATGTCTTCCCCGTATTAGTGATGGGGGGATTATGTTTAGAGAGTCTTGTACATTGTAATGAGTTACTGTCAGTATAATAAAACTATATTGAAGCTACATCTTTAAAAGCTTGTATTTAAAAAGAATTTCAACTTAATATTTAATTATATAATTATATGAGAGTTTTTTCACCATAAGTGAAAGCAGAAGATTTATCCAAGATCTGATTTTTTGAAGTATTTTACTTGTTAATAAGTTGACTTTTCCAGGGTTGCAGACACCAGTTACTTCTTTTAGTAGCCTTTTGTTTCTTATGTGCAATTTCTAAGGGTAGCATAAATTCTCATTGGAATCTCACGTTTAGTTTACCACTCCAGTGTTTTGAGCAGGCTTTTCAATACTTAACTCTATTTTGTTGTCTTATAGCAACAAAAAAGTCATCTGTCATCTACTTTTTCCACACTAAGGGATCTCATACTTCTTCATTCTGTAGCTCCTTGGCTGGGTGCATATGCATTTTCTGCTAACATTTCTGTGATGCTGTTAGTGACAAGCTTCACTCTGTTGTAGCATTATTATTGTTTTATTATTTCTTCTGGTGTTTATCATTGATTCAAGTTAGCTCATTTTTAAAATTGTTGTTGACATTGTAGAAGTAGTTTAGTTTCCTTCTGATAGAATTACTTGCATGTCTCATCCTTTTCTGACTCCTAGTGAATTTTCTGGGAGGAGAGCCTTTGCCTTTTTCCGTGTGCTAGCTAGAAGGTGTGGTTGGTAGGGAAATTAATCGCATGCTGCTATACCCTCTAGGTCATCGAATAAAGCTTCTGTTTAATAATAAAATCTGCCTTTGCAGATTCATAGCAGATTTGTATCAGTAGGGCTCATTCTGTACCCATTATTGGTGCAAGTGTCTTGAGTGCAAAAAATGACAGGGATTCAGGGATTGGGAGTGGTTGTATAACTGAAATATAAAGAGAAACTGCAGGTAGATTTTTTTTTTTTTAATAATAATACTTACATCAGATGCATCTAGAATCGGGGTATTTAAAGGGAAAGTGCAATGTTCTGCCTTAGAGAAAACTTAAGGAAATCCTCTGCAGCAATCTGAATCGGCGTACAACAGTTTAACATGAAGAGATGCCACTAATTGTACCATTATCTACATGGCGTGACAGGCAATTTAAGGCTAAGCCCCCATATTGATGGTCTTTGTGTGTGAGTTTCCCTTCCCTGGGTACCTTGGGGAATGAGGAAGATGTGAGAAATATCCCAGCCTCTTCCCTGACAAGCTCTTGGGAGTCATTAAGCACAGGGTGGTGTAGGGAGGTGTCCAGACCTTTCCGTACTGTAACACACCCCCTGCACCAGTGATTTCCTACGTGGGGTGTGTATGCACGGCGTAAGACTGATTTTGCACTAATCCAAATAGGGTACCTAAGGAAGTCTTTGAGAGGTGGGGTTTCTAGCAGTGAAGTCGGCTTCAAGCCTTCCAGAAAGCCTGTGGACACAGCAGGTATTTTCTAATGTTTGCCAGCTATATCATCTCCAAAGCTACAGCAGAACTGGAGATACAGTTTGGGGAAAATCAGTTTGGTCCCAACAAGCCAATTTAAAATAATTTTAAGGGTAAAAAGCAGTGAAGAGCCTCTGTTGGTCCTGTTGTAAAAGGTATCTATGTGATACCTGCCACGAGCTCTGCTAAGTTTTCATTTCTCTGAACTTTTGGAACTAATTGTTATTACAGATACAGTAAAAGAGCAGAAAAGCTCCCCTCAAGCAGTATGTAGATATTTTTTGTCCCAGCAAAAGACTAATGATACAAGGATTTCTTTGATGACATGAAAGATTTATTTAAAACTGCTTTGTCCTTTGGTAGCCCATCTGAAGAAGAAAATATTGGTAGAGGTATACTGCAATTGCAGTAATTTTTTTTTTTTGCCCCCTAAAGTGACATTGCAGAGTGTGTGCATGAAGCTGTAGTGCTGCAATGTGATACATGTACTGGACCTCAACTACATGTAAAGCAAAGGAGGTGGTAGCATCTGGGGTGTACTCCAGGCGTAAGTACTCCAAATTCTCAACTATTTTTTACACCTTCCTAAAATACAGAAAATGGAATAATATTATTTCAGAGTAACAGCACATGGCAAACCTACAAGAGTGAGTACTTAGGTCCTCTTTGGAGGATGATCCCCTTTACCCCTCTCTTTACAAGAAAATTGTGGAAAATGACTTCTGTGTGAGCTTTGCCTCTATCCGAGGCAAATCTCATCTCCTGCTCTGGGGTTTCTCTGCCAGCGAGCTGCGACTCTTCCAACTGTTACAGAAACAAAAGCTCTTTCCAGTTCACTTCACCCAGAAATAGCCTGCTGTCTAAATTCCTTCCTAGCCTAGCTCTGTGTTCTCTGTTTTAACATCCCCCCCCAATTCTGTGGGGAGCATCCTAAAGCTGCAAGGTATTTCTTCCTGCAGGTCTGGCCTCGAGCACCCTGCGGGCTGGGCAGTAGGATGCTGTGCCACGGCCTCTTTTCAAGGCATAGGGCACAGAGGATGCTGCAGAGAGCAGTCAGAGCACTTCGTGGCAAGAGATCCAAGGGAAATGCAGCTTCATACACTCTCAAAGACAAAATCTTGCAAAGGCATGGATCTTGCATCAAGGACATGGACACGTAATATCTGAATTCTATTTTAAAGCTGCCAGACAATAAAATAACACTGAATCCCTGGCCTGATAATCACATTCGAACTAGAAGAAGACAGAGGAAAAATACTTCTATTTCTCAGGAAAAAGTCTGATGATGCTGGTTGTACGCTGACATCCAGAAATCCTCAAAGAGCAGCCAATACACACTAGAAGGCAAAATGTTAGACCGCCCATTTGGTTTACAGATAGCTGGATTTAAAACAAATCGTTACATGAAATTTTACACGCTGATTTATGCTCAACGCAGTGTACTGACAAGGCTTCCCAAAGTATATTCTGCAACAAATAATTCATGTGTGTTATCTTTGTGTTGTAGACAGAACGGGGTGTCCAGATCATGTGTCGCTTCTGGGTCTGGCTCAGCAAAATAGATGCAAGAATTTTATTTGTTCAGGCCCATCCAAATTACTGATATAATCACTATTATCTGCTTAAATGAGAGTTTCCATAGCAGCTAATGTAATGTTATTAATTGATAGGAAAAGAGGTGAATCACTGAAAATTGCTTGGAAGTTTGAAACATTATTTTTTTATCAACCTCCTCTGATCCAAAACAGAGCTTTCAGGGGATTTTTTAATGCATTTTCAAATATACCTTTAAATCTTTCCCATTTAGTTTTAGCAACTAAATACATTAGTTCCACCAGAACAGAATCTATCTATCAGATATGCTGAACCCATGAGCTCCCCTCCCTCATACATCGCTGGGAAACTTTGTGTTGGAAACCTGGAGATCACGTATGACACTATTCCAGCTACCTACATCAAAATTTCTTGATTGCTTTACAGACTTGGCTTACTTTGCAACTCCTGCAAGTACATTTCAATCAAGCTTGCATTTGACTTAAAAATAAAAATATTTCATCCAAGAAATTGGATTTTTCAATTTATTATAACTTTAAAAAAGATTCAAGCTAGTGTGGATGACCCAATATAGTATGACTATGATGTTTTAAAAATCATCAAAGCAATTCTTTCTTATCATGTGAATTTGCTTGCAAGTTTGACCTTACTTGCTACATTTTTGACATGTACTGCAGTGCTTTAACCACATGATTTCCAGTAATCTTTCATGGCTATAGCTCTGCTTAGAAAGTCAGATGGCTAATAGCATTTCAGTGATGTCACTTTTCTTTATATCAACTTAATCTGAAAATTAAATACATTGAAATTACAGGGAAATTGAGGGTGAAGCAGAAGCTCTTTTTTCTTGTGGAAATTATTTAAGATTTTTATCTCACAAGCCTGTAAAAGCTGCGGTAGACAGAATGGTGTTCCTCTCTTCATCTGTGAAATTCAGGAAACTGCAAATGATAGTTCTTATTGGTGTAACCTTAGCGTTGTTGTGAGGAAATGATTACTTTATGTGCTGTATGTGTTACCACTCTGGCATTTCCTAGACTGATAAGTCAAAACAAGGCTTTTATCCACATTCAAGTGAGACTCAGAAGAACAGATGACTGAGCTTATTAAGACTGTGAATCAAGTTAGAAGGGGCTGTGATTCAACCAACATACAGAGAAGTGGTTTCTGAGGTTTCTAGGAGATTACTACTTATTGATCAAAGCTCCAAAAACAAAGTAGAAAAAATAATCTCTTCTTTTTTGCAAGTGTTGTGACTCTTTGTTCTAAAATTGTTCTTATGCTCCAGTCATTGTGTAGGACCCCAACACTGGTGGTGAAAGTCCTCCACTAATCAAGGATCTTGCTTTTCAAAGCCGTAATAAAGAATAGTAAGGAGTGTGTGTCAGGACTGGGACTGGAAGCCCAGAGAGTCGCAAGGTTCTGTGATCCCCTTGGGTTAAATTACGGTGAGACGACACCAAATGGCCAGTTAAAATGTTTTGCTTGCGGTATAAAACAATTTAAACTTGGAAAAGAATAATAAGCAATGTGGTTTCTTATAAATCTCTAAGAAAGAAAAGAAAGGAAAGAAAAAGAAGAGAGTCAAAGAAATCCGGATCACCACCCCTGGATCCAGTGTTGTCTCAGGTCCGTTAATCTTGGGTGGTGGGTGCACACACAGCAAAGTTTCTGTCGCCTTTTAAATTCAATTTAGCAGCTGATTAGCATACGAGACAAGGAGGGGCAGGTATTCCACAAACTCATTTCCATGAGAGATGAGGAAAAATGTGGAGCAGGGGTTCTGCATACATCAGTTGAGTCGGTGGTTGTACTCACCCTGCCCACCTTTGGTTTTTCCTTTGTTCCCACAGATTTTTGCTGAATTCATGCTTCCTGAGCAGTCATCCCACTCTTGGGGCAGAAATGCTCCCCTCTTATCAGTTCTTGTCACCTCTTCAATGGCGAAGGTAGAGCCAGTGATTAGCGGTACTTGTGCTTGAGGGGAAACATTTGGTTTCACTCAGTCCAGTTTCCCCCCTCTGAGGCTTATCTAAGGAGTTTGTCAATGCAACTGCAAGGGTGTGGGGGGTGCCTCCTTCGATACACTCCTGCTTCCTTGGGGGACATTCCTTAGACTAATCCAAAGGCCACAGCTTGTCCTTGAGGTTTTCTGTGTCGATGAATGTTTGAGGCATTACTTCCTTCAGTTCCTTACAGCATGGCATCAGAAGTTTAAATTAACACAGCCTTGATCATCTTCTCAGGTACTCTTTTCCTGTGTGTTACTGACACCAAGGTACAAAAGATACCAAACATTTTATAAAAGTCAGATGCAAAGAACAGTGGTAAGTGCTGAATGTTATCAATTGGGAAACTTAAAATGAGCTCTAGCAAACAATCTACTCTCCATACAGTATTTTTTACTTGCCATTTTTACTTAATGCATGGTTTTAGTCTTCTGAATAGTTTTAAGTGTTATAATTACAACTCTGCTGAGTGCTTTGTGCTTAAGGCTGCAGCCCTTGAGCCGTGGTACCTATGAACCTGACGTTTGCAGAGGTTTTGACCCCATTAGCTGGGCAAACCTGAGTGCATTTGAGTCACAGCCATGCTTTGGGGAAATCTTCATCTTATTCCAATATAATTAAGGAAATCCAGGCCACAGTGGTTCAACAAAGAGTGTTTTCTGCTCACTCAAGTGGCATTACAGGGGACTGTTGAAGAGGTGTATTAAAATCTCCAGTATTGTAATCTGTGGCTTTGATTGCCAAGCAAAACACCGAAACAGTTATTTGATGTCTTGAACGTTGAATTTTTCCACTTGTAAAGAATATATTGTCAAACGGGATAATTTACACTTCTGCAAAAATAAGTTCTGTAAATACAGTTTGAATATAATACGTATTTAATATATCAAACCTTCCTATAGTGCATTCTTGGCAGTATAGCTGGTGCTGCAGGGACAGGCGAGCCGTGACTCTGCGCTGTGAACTGGCAGCTTGTGCATCCTGACCAGGAGCTCACGTTGGGCGCTGGTCACACAAGTCGGGGGTGGGGACAGTCCACATCACAAGTTGGAGTTTTACTCTTTGGAGCTTTGTGCAGCAAGAGAAGAGTGAAAGTTTGCATATTTGCGTGTCTCAAAGGACAGAATTGAAATTCCCACTAGAACAAGGTCAGAATGATAAAAGAGACATGAAAGAGGGTCTTTTTAGAAGGATGTCATTGAAAAACTTGGGCTTTAGAAGAGAAAAATGTCTCAGGGAGTTGGTAATGGGATACGGATTATATTTCCTATAGGTCACTGTAGTGGCTGAACATCAGAACTAGCTAATAGCCAAGTTAGGCAGGCGATGTGAATGTACTGACTGTTTCAGCCTATTTTCTTGTGTGATTATTCACGTCTTAAAAATGCCATCTTGACTCTGAGTAACTGCTGTCCCCATTAGCACTGTAAACAAGGAGGTCAAGGACTGAACTGGAACAAAGGCTGAGCTATTGCCTCCTTTCAGGCTAGATTGAGCCTGGAAGCTCACAGGGAAGACAGTCACTCTGTAGTGAGATTTCCATCTGCAAGAGACTCTTCTTAAAGTGCTAAAATGTCCAGCTATATTTTTGCCCTGACATAAGGTCTGATTAGAATTTAAAATAATGTGATGAATAGTTTAAAAAAGAGTAGTTCAAGCTCACACAGAGAGAACACGCAAGGTAATGTTATAGCTAAAATTGCAGCGTTGTGTTGAGGGTCGTTTTCTCCCTCAGTCTGTGAGTAACCTTTAAAAATTGTAATGATATTTACATTTCTAATTTTATACCTTTCTAATCCCATACATTTCTAATCCCATGAATTTCAGTGGGCATTATGCACTGGATATATTTAATCCCATTCTCTCCTCCCCACACACAACTCTGCTTCAGGGCCCAATGCTTCCCTGATGGAGAATTGACCGACACTTTTTAAAGGGAGAACATCGGAAAACCACCGTGAATCTTCCAGTCTCTAAAGCTGTCTTTTGTTAGAACACAAACCTAATAATCTAGAAAAAGGTACGCTCTGGTTTACTGGATGACATGTTTTGCATGTTAAAATGAAAACAAAAATAAAAATTGGAGGGAACACCATCCCTTTTATTTCCAGCCCAGTGACATTTGTAGTCTTCCAGGTTACTCCAACAGCACGTAGTGAGGAAAAGGAAGGAGTAAGAAGTAACGAGCACCTCCTTTCTGCCACCGCAGTTGCACCGTATTGCTGAAACACAGAACAAATGCTGCTTATCCACTCAGCTGAGAGCAAGCAAATTAAATGCCCATCCTCGATGCTAATATTATTTATCTCACAGAGATGCCAGTGAAGGCATTGAACACTGCACAGGACTAACTATTAGGTCTTTGCAAAGGACCTGAGTGCTGTACAGCCCAGCACGGCGGTAGCAAAGCACCCCACCATCTTTTAGTATCCACAGTCCCAGGGAAATGCTTGCCATCCTTATCGATTGCCCGAGGAGAGTTAAGTGCTGGAAATGGAGTCGGCGGCGCTCCCGCCTGCAGCAAGCGGCCGTGCTGCTCTCTGGGCCGAGGAATAAATGCCTACGTGGAGGCAGAGGTGTCAGCAGGACCCTGCCACTTTGCAGATGTTATACAGTTTAACAGGGCTGGGGGAATGAGTGCAGTGATCCCCACCTTGCTCAGTAATAAACTCTGTGATCACAATTAGCATTTTGTCTTCTTTATTGCAGATAGCACTGCTTTTCTCAGCTGTCTTCTCTGTTGGTTCCAGATGTGCTCTGAAAAGGCATGTCAGGTCTACCTCTGGAGACAAGAATATCAATTTTTTTAATGCATGTAGCTATTTCTGATCGTTTCTGTACCTACACAGTTGTAGATATTCTGGGAAGTTTCATGCAAGAAATAAAATGTGGTGTTAGGATTTGTTTGGACCCGTCTGTGGATCTCGTTCACAGCTAATGTGGTGATGGATGAAGCTGAGGGGGATGTGGGACAGGGGAGATCTTCCTGGATCGTGGCATGACCACATAATCTCTTCTGTTAATTAGTCAAACTACATTTTAAGCTGATTGGCTTTATGGTGTACTTTTGTCTCTGCTGTTCTTCCTGGGAGGTGGTCCAAGAAGATGGTGTCTTATAAGGAGCTGTCAACTTCTTAACCTTTGCTATTCCTAGACAAGATATATAGTAACTTACTCCTTGGCAATGTCATCCTGAAACTTGAATACTTCTTTCCTCCTGATGTCTGCTCCTTTTTCTCCCTATCCCATCCAGCCTCACCTCAGTGTTTAAAGATATATGACATAAACCTGATTTTTTGGTTTCAGGGTAATTAGTAATATATTGGACCTTTCTTTGAAAAAGGAAACCTCAGGTAAGAAGTGTAATATCAACATAAAGTCTAAATTTTATGTCAGTGTTATTTTGGAGTGATTCAGTATATCTGTCTGCAATGTGACTAGAAGGTTGATAAAGTAATTACCGTTTTTATGAATCTTGGAGTTATTATTCCCTTAGTACAAGCCCTTGTAACTTGTCAGCTTCAGGGGGAACATTCATCACAATTTTTTTTATGGTGACATGATATGAAAATGGCTTATGCAAGAAAATTCAGCTTTCATGTTCTAATAACTGCTTTCAATTTGTTCTTCCCATCAGCACCATTAATATGCAAATATGATACAAAATTATGATGTCACATTATAGACCTATTCACTATATTCTGCTTTGTTTATGATATTTGCTATTCTTCTGGAAAAATGCAAAGTATATGGAAAAGAATAATGATGACCCCCAATCATTGTTCACCATAACCATGACAAAAAAAAGGTAGAAAAGGAAAAACAAATATTGGAAAAAAGAATTAGACCTCTGGGTTGGCCACTGGCAGGCATCCTTTTTAGAAAACTGAAATGTATCAGTAATGTCCCTGGAAAGAATTAGTGTATTATATATTGGTTTTCTATTACATGAGTCAGAAGATCCTATTGACACTCAGATTTGTGATTCTGTCTGATTTGCTCTGTTGTACTATTTTGCAATATATTTACATTAAACTATTTTAAAAAATAACATTCCTGTTTGGCTGCAGGAGTAATACTTAAATAGGCTGTTAGGATATTTGTATTTGTTTGTAAAACTTTAAACTTCTCAATAAGTATGAAACTTCTAAAGTGTTCAGGTAAATGCTAGTTTAGTATCCATCTTAAATCAGTTAAAAGAAATTTCAAGAAAACTGTACAGCACATGCACAGAATGAGTGCAGCCAACACAGAATTAGCATATGTAAAAAACCAGAAAAATAACAAAAAGGGAAAAACAGTGTTTCCAGCTGCTAGTTTGAGATGTCCATCCCTGGTCTTTATGAATCCACTGTGGTAAAAATGATTTGTTGGAAATATCAATAGGCAGTAAGAAAAAGTGATGTCAAAAACAATACTGGAAAACCAGTCTTTAAACAGGGGTTCTAGCAACCTGCTGCTTTTTAAAATTTCAGAACCATGAGACCCCATCCTGATGTGCAACTTTCACATGGTACTTAAAAATGTTTTTCTTGGGGTAAGAAAAACAATGCAATAAAGGCAGTGCATTAGGTAATACTACAGGAAAGTTGCATGAGCTTAGAATCAATTTTATTTTAAAACCATACATGAATATTATTTCCAGTTCTGTTTTGTTCTTTAACAGCCCCACTGGCAGGTGAGCCTGAACATATCTATCATTTTCTTCTAAGCTTCATCTGATGGCAGTGATTATAACTTTATAAACTCCATCACTGGATCCTCCCTGCAAGACCTAGACACTAATGTGAGATTTATGAAGTGTTTAAGTACTTGGTCTAGAACTGAGATCCTACAGTCACCCTGCATCTGCTGATTTTTTTGGCTAAAGGTTACCCAGACAGAAGATCTGCAGAAGGTCCTTGTTCTGGAAAGAGATACCCTAGCTCAAAGGGGATCTAAGCCTCCCCCAGCATTATAAAACACACAGGTATTGGGATCATGACAGCAACTGGTTTATTTGCCCCTTCTCCTGCCAGAAAGCCCTAGGCACCTGGCTGGGGTGCTGGGCTGAGGGAGCAGGGTGAGGAGGCACTGCATATTCTAAGCAAAACACTGCAAAAAGTAGTGATTTCCTCTGACAGTTCCATAATCTAGAAACATGTACTTTTGCAATAGAGCAAGCTAGTTCAATTTTTTTATTTCATGTGTATTTATGTTCCATCATGCAGTTTTTAAAAGACCATAGATAAAGTTACAGAGCATCCTGCAGGGTTTCAAATTTTTTTAAGATGGTAAAAGTTCTGGTCAGGTGTGATTAAAGAGGAGAGTTCAGGTCAGCTGTGATTAATCAGTTGCCTCATCGTGGGACTTGGTGGAAAACAGCTGGACCCTGAAAAGATTCAGGAGGCGAGGATGGAAAAAGAAAAGCAGCAGCTTTTGGGGTTCTGTAAGAGAAACCAGCTTCTGGGATTTAGTGTGGGAAGAATGAATAATCAGAAATACAGAGCTGTGAAGAAAGAATATGGTGAGTGTTAGAACCTTAATGATATTTAGATAAAATATACAGTTTTGGTGTTGAAAGGAGAGAGCCCTCTTAACTAAGGGTGGCTTAGGGTCTGGAAAAAGTGTTGTTTTTTATGCTTAGGGAGGGTGAGGCTGGTAATGCTCTGGGAAGTGAAATGGGAAAGGACACTTTTTACAGAAGCCTTGAGGTAGTGATTACACTGAATAGCAAATTTTGTGAAGGTAAGAAAGGGGATGTCTCTGCGATAGGTCTCCAACGTTCATGCCCTAGGACCAAAAACCAAGGGGGCTCCAGTGATCTGAGGTGTGGGAGCTGTTTGAGAGTTTAATGCACTGATACTGCTCACATTATAAATTATTCTTGAAAATAGGTCTCAGGTTGAACTTGAGGGAAGAGCAAAGGTTATTTTCAGTGTTTGGGAAAAGTAACTTCTTGTTCAGATTTATTGGTAGGAGAAATGTAATGTTTTCTCCCTGGGGGTCTGGGGGAGAGAAATTGCATGTGGGGGTGAGATGGGGTGGGGGTACAAGTGGATGGTTTATTTTTAGGGAAGATCTGTGCAAGCAGGTTTAAACACAAAACAGAGAAACATTCAAATTGTGTATTATTAGCCATAGTTGAACTGGGGCTTCTGAGTGCTGTACAGAAGTAGCTCCACAACAGCACTGTAACACCTCGAGACACCCAAGTATGCAAAAGGAAGAAGAAAAAAACCTGCCCAGGTGTCACTGGGGAAACTTGGAGTAGAGCTGGTGTTGACCCTGGCTTATGTAAGAGACTTACAAAACCTCGCAGAGCTGATCAGGTTTGCAACCTCTGAAATGCTTCTTGATAGTTTCTTTGAAGTTGACTGTTAAAGCAGGGTGGATTTTGTATGACATGGAACTGGTTCTGAAGTTTACTTGTGTGTTGATAAGGGTCCTTATGAAAAAAAATACTCTTTTTATCATTTGGAACAAACCATATTCAACATGCATAACTCTTAGAGCAACTTGGATTGAAAAATACTGGTGTGCGTTGTTTTGCTGTGTCAGAGCACTTTTGCCAAGCCAGACTGTATCCCTGGTCAAAGTAGAGGAGAATCATTTAGGTTCTTGGATATAAATGGATAGAGAAATGGGATTGACTGTCTACTTTAAAATGATTTGTGTGTCTGGGTTGTATCAATTCGCTGTTTCCTGAGGCTTGATGCAGCCACTTTGAAAAGCAAAGGTAGCAAGCATCTTAGCTTCAGGCACAGTACGCTGTGTCCGCACACCTAGATAATAACTATACAAATTTCCAGCAAAGATTTCGCTCATATTTCCTTTTATTTTGGAGGAGAGGGAAAGGTAGAAGGCAAAGAGGAATGCTGAAATAGCATCATTTAGTCAATCTGGAACATACATGGGACCCAGTCCTGAATGTGGTTAGATAAGGGTAAATCACGTTGACTCCCATGGCTGATTATTTTGGTTGACAGGTGAACTGCTTTCACTTTCCTGTTCTTCCGTATATATCCCTGCATATCGAGTCGTATCTGTTACGTAACATTTTGTTTCAAGGTCGAACTTAAATTTGCCTCAGCTACTTACTCCATTATATTAAAATAAATGTTTCTGGCAATGTCAGCAAAACGTATCAGTCTAATCAGCATCACACAGTGGATCCCTTCTTAATAGGAATTGAGAAGCACTATCTGGTGTTGGAGGCTGACTGGCAGCCGCAGTGCTACTGTGCAATTTAAAATCCCAGGGTTACATCTCAGGATGTTGTAGTGTTCCCTTGAGTCCCAGAACAATCTAAATTGCTCTTCTCTTTTTCTACCTGTGCTATTCAGCACTGAGCTTTGTAGGCTGGGGCTAATCAAAAGTATGTTTGCCCAAGGGAGAAGGCGAGTTTTGTATCAAGTACATATTACTTTTAAAGAAGTTCAATTTATATATATATATATGTTTAAACAGATGTAATGGGGGAATTCCTTCACCAGAATACCTGAAAATGTCTAAGATGTTTCAGTTTTGTGCACTGTTTGACAAAGAAACATCCTTCAACTGTAGTCATACCTTTATTTATTTGAAAAATGGAAGTTTATCAAAGTTTTAAAACCTAGTTTTCAGTAAATGGAAGCATAAATATTACTTTTTAGGGAAAAAGCCCAGCCCTTTCCACATACTTTAACTTGAAGTAACTTGATTTTTAGGCCACTTCTGACCTTACTTATCTGTCGCAATTAATGTGAGTGATGTACCCAAGAAAGCCAAGGTGGAGCATTAAAAGTGAAAAAGAATTACTCCTATTTGTGCAAAACAGTTGTTGTAAAGGATGTGATAACCACCTTAGAGATATCTAGAGTTTATTGGGAGTCTCTAAGAGAAGGCCCTTGTCTCTAATTAGCTGTTAATTAAAATCCTGATTATCTGGCCTGTATCCAGTGGCATTTGCAAACAGGATGTTAACATGATGCATGTGTAATTCTGTTGTGTTAGAAAACTTTAACTAGATTTCCTACCAGCCATTGTCACATAGCTAAACTGCTAAAACCATATTTTAAATTTATTTTCCAAAAGACAGTTATGAAAAGGCCCGGTGGAATATGTTTTAAAAAAACCTGAATGGACGATATGGTCTCAAGATCATTGTACTAACATTATAGTTTTTGCTTTGTATCTGCTTCTCTTGAAGTTGTTCCTTCCTTTCACATAGCTCATGTTTTGAGCCTGGTAAGAGCCTATTAGCAAGTGAGAAATAACCAAGGTTTCGAATGTAGAATACCGAGACTTCAGCTGCCGAGTTAATGTAACAAGAGGCTGGCAATAGGGAGTAATCTGGACCTCCCTACATATTGGACTTCATGATAACGCTGTGTTTTAAAATTCAGTTTCTCGCCTTAAAACCTTCGTCCTGTGGTTGCGGCGCTAACGTGAAAGCTGCATTAATGCAGCTTATATAATTCATTGAGCTTTTTTCCTTTCAGCAGCTGCCAGCATCTTTCATCGTCTGGTCCTTGGGGAATATAAGGTAGCGCGAGGGACCGTGTTTCCGTTTGCTGATTACAGCAGTCCTGATGGTACTACATAATCTGGACGTTGTTCTGGAGCGTTACATGTTGCACGTGGTACGCAGTGGTCGTGAGCTGTAGGAGACAGGTCGGCAGTGTGCTGCCGTAATGCGTGGGAGATCATTTGCTTACAAAATCTGTTTCCTGAGGGCTGAATTGTAAAGGAAAGTGACTTTTAGTAAGGAGCAGAAGAATTTCATAAAATCGTAGACTTTATGACCAGTGTAGACCAGCTATTTTTAAGCCTAGGTGACATGTTGGTATTTTCAACTTAAGTTTTCTTAGATAAGAACTGTGATAAGTGAAAGATTTAAAAAAAAAAAAACCCCAAAAAAAGACATAATGTGTATGCCGTATTTGTTGAGTTTTATTTTGTTACAGTTGGCTACTGCTAGTGTTTTATTCAATTCAATGTCATGGAGGGACTAATCATGTATCTTTTTGCAAAAAATTCCTTAAATGCCATGCCCAAGTGATTTGTTCTTTCCATCTTTAACAAAAGATGATTTTCTTTGGCAATTAATTCTTGTTGGTTTCTCAAGATAGATTTCACACGTTTATTAAACTTTTCCATTAACTTTTCTCAAGGAGGTTTGAACATCCTCCTGGAAAGATGACAAAGAGGTGTAATTGGAAAACAAGTTAGGCTTTTCAAGGTAATTGTTGCATTGTTTTTATTGCTGTTCAGTAATTGTTCAGTGCAAAATTGTCTGAGCCCTCTTAGAAGCTGAGCTTGGAGCCAAGTCCTGACAGACAGTCTGTGGTCTGATGGGCTCCTTAGTGCAAATACTATCTTTCATCTGGGGAAGCTTGTGTTACCAGCTGTGTTCTGACAGGGTTTCAGAGGAGGAGTGTGGAGTCCACAGCTAAAAGCCTTAGTTTGGGTTCTCCCCTGGGACATGGAAATTTGGGGTGAAGTGTTTTCCTAGCTGAGGAGTTTGAGATGTATGTCAACTGCTTTGGCGTACACACTCTAACCATTTGACTGCTATAGAAATGTCCTCCAGCATGGTTTGAAAGGAAAACAGTAAGGCATTTTTTGTTATTTATCTAATAGATGTTGATACCGTCCTTGAGGAGGAGGCTCCAGTCTGCGACTGTTGTGTGGATGGAGGCACATAGCAATGTATTAAATCAGAAATACCTACTCCAGAAGGAGCAAGACTTCATGCCAATAAGGGTAGCGCTTTTCACTAACTTTAATCCTAGGTCAGTCTTTCTACAATGTACATCCTTTGGAGCACCAGGATTGGTGGTGTTCAGGTGTCCCTGGACAGAGACCCACTATAGAGAGACCTGCTCCCTTGGCTGGGGATTTCTCTCTCCATGGCTCTGGACCCTTTCTGTGGCATCCCTGATACCACTAGCAGAGAGTGAGACTGCATAATGCAGCATCTTCTGGGTATGGCGTTGTTACTGTTTCAGCATGTTTTTGCTTCGCTACAAGACAGTGAGCAGTGCTGGCAGCGGGAATCAGAAGCTAATACACTCAACTGAACATGAGTGCACGTGCCCTGCTCACATCCTTGGTTTTATAAAGCTTGTAACATTCTGAGTGGCCAGATCTCTCCCCCCCGCTTTTTCGTGACTGATTTCTCTAACATTCAGATACTGTTAATCCTGTATCTTAGTTTGGAAAGCATAATGCATTTACTTCTCGTTTCCCTTTTTTTTTTAACATGTTTTTCTAAACCTACTAAATTGAAATAAGAAAGTCTGTTTGCATTTTCACCTAGCTGTAATGATAAAGGTGCCGTTCTGTTAATGAAGACGGTGGTGACGTGAGGAGCTCAGTAAGCGTATGCAGTGAGGGACGGATCCATCTGCTCTGTTCACCATGGTTTTCGCAGGCACATTCTAGTGCACCTTTACAAATAAACCCACTGGAAACAGGACACTGCTCTTCTTGCACTGAAAGCTGGCAAGCGTTAATGTCATCTTGAGCAAAACTCTTCGCTTATTTTATGCTAATCTTATGAAAGTTTTATAAAAGTAACAACTCTGTGGTTCTTTTGTGTGTAATTTTGCTAAGGGGAAGATCCCAGCCCTTTTGATGTTGGTGGCAAAATGCCATTGACTCGTTCAGCCTTTAAATTTTCCATGTATCAACAAGACCGTACAAGTAAATTTTTTCCATGACTTTGACTAAACCTCACTATGCATACACAAGTTGCAGAACATTAAAACCAGCCAAAATGCAGCATATGTACTATTTATATGTTGAAGAATTCCAATTTTCTTCAAAGCCAGATCTTCTGCAGTATCATACAATTACTTTCACCTGCGTATATGCTTTTACTTCCAGGACTTGCCTTAAATGTGTTTAAAAGATAGGAAGGAATTTCTACCAGAAGATAGCATGAAAGATCAAATGTTTTCCCTGTCTTCATTTTCTTTATCTCTTTAGAAGGCTTAGAGACAGCAGCAGGTAATTTGGGATCTACGCTTTTGAAGAACTTCAGCCCCTAGCTGTTCCTGTTACCAAACCAAGCCTTCTGAAAAATGGGGTTACTTCATAAGGATGTCTAACAAGAGCTGTCTTCTTTTGGGGAAGAAGGAAAAAAAAAAAAAGAAAAAAAAAAAAAAAGGCTGTTCTTCCTTAGCTTCTATTTAAATAAAAATTGAAATAACCTAAAAAGAGGAAAAGAAAAAAGGAAATAATATTCAGCAAACATGGAATATATATGATAAGGAAGTAGCCCCTCTGGTAGGGTTATAAAAGAGAGAGAAAAACATGTTTTTGCCTGGCTTTGTTGTTGTGCGTTCCAGTAATTAAAAAGGGGCGGCAGGCTTGCGTTTGGCAAATGAGAGGAATGTGTGCTAGCAGACTGGGGGGCTTAATCTTATTTTCAGAGTTCATAAAAGTCCTTTCCTGAGTCTAGTTTGAGAAAACGTTACCCAGTCCCTTTGGTGGCTCATGATAAATAACTGCAATTGCAAACAGGTCATCAGTTGTTTAAAAACAAGACATGGAGTTTGTGTGGGGCAAAAAATAGCGAGTATCTGCTGGATTGTGAAAGTTGAATTTGGAGGAAAGTGAGGTTTTTCACTCTGAATGTGTTCTCACACTGAATTTATCACATACCACATGCCTCCTCTTCATCCTCCCCTTCATCTTTTCTCTCAATGATACTAAACAAAACATCATCAACATTTCTTGGAACTAAAAATGTTTGCTACCACTCTAGCATTTCACTTAAACAAGAAATGTAGTTTAGTTTCCTTAGATGGAGGACCTGTTTTTACTTGCATATTCCTGTATTATCAAAAACCTATTAAAAATTAAGTAGGCCTTTTAAAAAGGCAATCTAGCTTTTCGTAGCTCTATTCCCCAAATTCATCTTGTTCACTCAGCAGCTCCCAGCTTTGTGTCGCTGGCATCCATCCCTGCTCAGTGCTGCTACCATGTCTGCCTGGCTGCCTTCACAGCTGAGGGGCTGGTCAAATGGTTTTGCAAGTCCCAGGCTGGGTAACTGTCTTTAAATTTGGAAACGCAGGATAATAAACAGATTTAATTCTGTTTGTGTGAGCTTCTTTCACGTCTTTGTTATTTTCCCACATTGCTTTGCACAGTATCTGCCCTGTACAGTGTAGTCCAATAAAGCCATTAAATTCACTTATATTCACTGTAGATATTAAACGTTGGGAGTTTGAAGCTGGTGGGGGGAAGAGTGAGTGAGGTTGAACTTTTCTCCTCTTTTTTTCTGAAATGGCACTGCTCAAAATTTCCAGAAGGCTTAAGGAAGAAGCTAATATTTTAATTGCCTTCTATCTCTCCAGCTGAGATTAATAGTGCTGTCAGTGCGTGAGATGACATGAACCTGAAAGACACACAGGAAAATGCATGGCAAGAAATAGGAAGCCTTGCTGATTCCCTCTGAAGGGCCAAATCCTGCTCCTTGAGTCCATCACTGGCTGTGTGTTCTGGAGATTTAAGGCCATCTGGTCATGGTTATGTTATACTGCAGTTGGCCTAGATGATCCTTGTAGGTCCCACCCAACTATGCCACCTACCCTCAGCTGTAATATAAAAGCGTGTGTATACATAAATATAAGAACTTGCTTAGTAATTCCTAGTGGAAAATCCATAACTTCTGTGGAAGGAAATCAGATTTATGGCTGGGTCCCTGTGCCTTAGTCATCTGCCAGGGCACTGAGGAAGTGGGGAACGGCTGTTGGAGCGGAGTAGCAGGTACTTTAGTGGGGGGGTTGAAGCTATCTTCTGGTTTCGCTTGTCACTCTACTTCTAAATCTGGTGCCTCTATTTCTTATACGGAATGTTCCCCCTTCTAATTATTCTGCTAGCGTGTATATGCATCGTTGCTTACGCTGGAAACCTGAAGGACATCACAAGTAAGTGGGAAGATGTGTTGATCTTAGATTTTGAATTTTCTTTCCCCTCTAATATGGGTACAAATTCTTCATGTTGACTCTTCAGCGTACACTGGGAATAAAGAAAAAAAAAAAAGACCTTATTGGAAGGGAAGAAATATTAATAACAGAGAAAGAAAACATCAAAATTTACTACTTGGTGTTTGCTCCTCTGAGTGTTTTTAAGGCTGTCAGCTGGCAGGGGGTGTTCAGCCCAAACAGATGTCCCTTTTCTCAACTGGAGACCAAAAGCAGAGGGACGAACTGGATATTTCATTGCTCATATTTCTCGTGAGAGAGCAAGTGATGTGAAACTTAGTTTCTACATTACCAGAGAGAAAACAGCTGTTTCTGTGAGCTTCAACTACAGATTTCCAGTAATCTTTCTGCTTAGCACTGTGCCGAAACGCCTTGCTGCCAGCGAATGCTGGCGGTTCGCACAGCGCGTGGTACGTGCAGAAGGACACAGCAGAAGGTGGGGAGAGCCGGTGTTTGCGGGTGCCTCGTAGCCTCAATACAGGGTATTAGATTAATTTGTGTAACTAATGGATTTAGTAAATTGAACTTACACTTGAGGTAATGCTCATCTCGAAGCCTCTAGGTAATATGTCTAAGAGGGTTGGGGGTTTCAGTAATACGTGCAGCTAATTTGCATCTCTTATTCAGAGGACTAAGCAGGTGTGAGATATGATACAAACATTTCCTATACTTGCTCCTGGAAGTGGAAGTTGTCAAAGATCTCTTGGAACAAATTAAGAAAAGATAGGCTACTTATAATAAAATATAGCTGTTTTATTTGTTGTTTTAAGAGATGAAAAGATGAATTCGCAGAATAATGTACATTACAGTGAAGAAGTCCTGGTTACAGTCTCCAGTTTTTCTGCAGTAGGAGAGATGGACGTGAGCTTAGTCTCCTGGTTTTATTTACCCTGGTGAATTCCAGTTGTGATTAATTCTCACTAATGAGATCAAAGCACGGAGCTCCCCTTGCACTAACATGCTACCTCCAAGACATTAATTGCTTCTCCAAAATATATATATGTTGGCAAACCCACAGAACTTTGTTTTGTTTTTGCAGATGCCTAACCAACCTTTCAGCTTGAAAAAAAATATTATTTTATTGCACTTTATGCCAAATGAATAGATGAGAGATTACTCTCCAGCTTAGCTGATGTGAAAGCAAACCCTGACAGGTAGCAACTTTCTGTGAGAGTAGCCAAAGGTCAGTCCCAGGCTGGGTGTGGGAGCTGATGTAGGACATGCTGATAGAGATAAGGGTGATGAACTTTTATTTTCTAGCTTGAGAAATTGATAGGGCAGTAGAACTGATAGGATAGCAGTGTAATGCCTTTCTAAATGGGCTTAAACAGGATTGGCACTGAAAAGGTGTTGGCAAATTACAGTGTATTCACTTCTACCTTTGTGAAATGTATTCCAGTTCATCTAAATTGCTTCTTACTGTTACCATGAATCAGAAAGGTTGACCTGTAGGGCAATTATTTTCTTTAACTTAAACAGTCCAGTTTGTGCACAATGTTGTGCTTAAAATATTTAAAAAAAATAAAAAAGGCTGGTCCACTTGTTTTATAATGCAAGTTAAATTCCAGCAGATGTGTATTGCAGGTGTAGATGATCAACGCTATATGACAATCCTGTTTCTAATTTTCCTCTAATTTCCTTGATTGCTTATGAGTTAATTATGTGTGTAGTGATAGAAAGACTTCAGAATGCTGCTTCATCCGTTAATTAAGAATAAATCAACACATTATAGAAGGTGGTAAAATAGCTTTAGACTTTTATTTATGTTTTGTTGAGTGGTAACTGCTTTTTTTAAATTTCTTTTTCTTCTTCTGAACTCGGTGCTCTGCGAACCTGATGTGTAATTGGTGATTGGCTACTGAATTGGAAGTTAACTGATTAAACAACTGGTAGCATGCTAATTAAGAGATACTTTTATATTTCTGAATCTCTCAAACACCTCTGCACTGCTTGTATAAAGAATACTGGGACTGACTGATGCTTTGGTTTTAGTTCACTAAGGAGTTTACACGAGTATAAATATAATTGCACCTCTTTTTGCCAATTGATTTTATTACAGTGCTTAATGGTTTGTTGAATAGTTTATAGGATAATGAATGTCATTTCCTTGTATTATACTATAAATAACTTGGCAAATTTTTAATTAGGATAATCATGGTAGCTTTCTCTACTGCTGTAATCAAGCTTTGCTTTTTGCATCCAAGAACTAATGTACATCTATATCAAGATAGACCAATTATGTTTTTCTAGAGAGTACAAGATTTTGTTGATTGTATGTTTGGTTTTTTTTTAATAGCACTTCTCTTCTTGAATGTTGGCTCTGCTTCTGTTGAAATTATAATTAGCTCCATTGGATGAGTTTTAATTACTTTAATATTCTGATTAGAAGAATGCAGAGGACAAAAGTTTTGTTCCATGAAAGATTTTGAAGTTCGGCTTTCTGTAGCATTTGAAGGAAATCAGGCATTTTCTAGTTTAGTGTATAATGAAATTTTAAAAAACACTACTAAAGTTAAATGCTTACTTTGGTTTCCGTTGTAATCTTAAGGCCTATTAACAGATTTAAAAATTAAAAAGAGAAGCAATTTAAGGAGAAGTTTGCAAGTGCTTCAAGTACCGCATGGAGTGAGCTCCTCTATGGGGGACCCTGATGAGCAAGCCCGTCTCTCCAGCAGAGCTTGGGGGTGCCCGGGGGTCCCCAGCTCCTGAGGGCTGGCAGGACAGCATGCTGTGCCCACAGACCACCCAATGCCATTCTCCTGACTTTGGAAAGCATTTCCATGGTCACAGCACTATATATTTTGAGGGCACACATTTTCCATTTGCTTCTCTGGCCACCTCCGCTTTGTTTATTGCCTGGATAATGTTTTCTCCTTATGTGGCTTGTAAGTGTATGACTGGTCTTTACAAAAAAGATTTGGTACCAAGGTAGTGCTGTGGGATTTACACTGACGAGAGTCACCCAGATGGGAGTTGTGTCCAAGTAAATACCACAAATCTATACAGGCACGTCACTGCATTTTTGTGTGGAATTGTGCACTATTCAGTTCAGTGGGATTCTTCTTCTTTCAGGCCAGGATTTCACTAGTGCAGCACAGGGCAAATCTGAACCGTGCTGTGATACAGGTGTGTGGATGAAGCCTTGAAGTCAGTGGGAGGCAATGTGCAGCTGCAGTAGAGGGTTTCAGTTAATGTCTCAATTGCAGTTACTTTCTTCTGCTTTCATAGTTTGGAGATCAACCTGAAGAGAGCGAAAGTGCTCAGGGATTGTTCAGTGCCTTGAAAACTCTACCTCATCCTCCGCAAAGATTGTCAAGAGCGGAAAGCCTTAAAAAGCCGTGTTGTGACTCAAGAGTGAAATATTTTCCTGTGTCTGATGACTTGTTATCTTCTGGAACTCTTTCTAAGGGATGATCTAATGAGTGAGCGGGAGACAGCAGGATACTTGCAGTTACTGTTAAATCCTCCCTGCCCCACGCCCATCTCATGCTGCCGTACCTTGAGCATGTTCTCTTCTGAGTGTTCCAGAAGTTGCTGGTTGGAAATTTTTTCAATGAAGTAGACTTAATCAGAAAAAAGCCTGTTTGTCAAAAAGTGAAACATCTTGCATGTATGTGGAAAGCATACCACTTCTAGTGAAACTTAATGAAAAAGAGGGTCCTTGGGTTCGTAAAGGAATTCTTGATGAGAAAAAGATTCTAACTCTCTTTTGAGCAAGAAGCAGTTTTCTGCCACCTACAACTTCATAAAACATTCATGAAGTTTCTGTCTTACCATATTGCTGTATTGTAAACGATGATGGATCTACAGCAAGGCCATCTCTTCTCCACAGAAACCAGAAACTTAGACACATTCAAATTTTCCATTTCCTCTATTACTTTTACAAAAGTAACAGAGGGACCCAGTTTATATTAAGGGCTGCCTGATTTCATGCTTCTACTATAGCTGACAATACCCGCTTCATTGCAAAGATCTGGAAGTTGTTAATGTGGCTTTCACTGCATTGCAGAAGGCTTCTTCAGCTCTGCGTCCGCAACACAGCTAACACGCAGAGCCTCTAGCTGCTTGCTCGCTGCAGTTTTGCAATTATGTCATCAAATACAAATCTAAACATATGGTCATTTCTATAAAATACGGAGCCTGAGAAAACTGGAGAGAGCAATGATGAGTCGGACAAAAATCCAGTGGAAATACAGAGTTAAATGTCAATGTCTGCATTGTGCCTAGTTAATATTTCACAGGAATGCTGTCAACTTGTTATAGAGCCCCAAGGATTTATACATTTTTCTGACAGATGATCATCATTCCCATCAGTACACTTAATGCCAACATCTGTAGGGTTCCACCTAATTTGGAAAACAAATATATTCTGTCCTCGTCAAAAAAGAATACTTTGTATGTTCCAGGGAATGCTTATTACTTTAGGGTCATTGCAATTAAGTGGACGACAGAGAGTTTTTGAAGGGGTAAGGCACGGTAACATTATGCTTTCCTTTTGGCTGCTGTTTTTAAATGCAAGTTGGCTGATGCCAGCTTCTGGTCTTCATAAGCAGTAAAAAAATGCTGTTGATAATAGCTCTGAGTAAGCACATTAAATTTAGGTATAAGCGTGCTCGTTAGAATGGACTATGGAAAGTTTTGGTCACACTGTCTGTGCTCTGTGGATCAATAGTGTTGGGAATGTATTATATATAACTACTTTATATCCCATTCATAACTTTAAGATCCACTGTAATTTATTTTATTTTATGACTTTATTGGTCATTAGGGAAAGTGTTTCAAAAATCTAGCTTTTCTAACATCCTTTACATTAAACCAAGGCCAGTCGAGATACTAATGCACAAGGACACCTGTATAAACATTCCTTTTTCCTCTGTCTCTTCTAAGGTCTTCATAGGTGGTGAAGATATTCCCTTCAGCCTTTGCTTCATTCTGCTAACTAAAAATTTCACTTGATCTCTTCTCTTGGTGATCTTTATTCCCCAGATCATATTTCAGCAAGTTGGAATTCTTAATTATTTATGTGGGTGTACTAATACTTAGGGGAAAAAGTTATACTTCATGTTGTGCATGAATGAGTTTTGTATATACAAATATAGTTGTATGGTAGCAATGTAGGATTACAACAAGTACAAGTAGAGCTTTGTGCTCTTGTGTCCTTTTGTGGAGAGTACACCAGAAAACTCAGGGAAAGCATATCTGTCTGGATTAATGATATAATTGCATGCCTAGAGGAGGAAAAGCCTGACCAAAAATTATGGAAAATGATAACAGAATTTCTCATGAACTATTTGAAAAATAATAGAAAGTGCAGAAAGTGGGAAATGTTAGCTTGTATCTGGTAAGGAGAAAAAGAAATGTAACTTGAGTTTATTCAAAAAGGTCGTTACTTTTAGAACACTCATAAAATGACTTTCCTATAATCTCTGTAGTTCTGCAGATTTCTGTTATTCATCACTTCTAAGTTATATAAAGTAACTATCTAGGTTAAGTTCAGTGTTGCTGAATTTTAATTTATGTAGTGCTTAAAGCAGTTACCTTCAGGGTTGGGGGGAGAAGTAGGAATTTTTCATGAAGTGCTCTCCTTTATGTTGGTGTTTGACCAAACCATGATTAGAAGAACTTAGAAGGTTTTTTTACCTGCCACGGGATGCTAGTTGGGATATTTTTTTAAATAAAATGTTTGCTTTTGAATGATAAATGTACTATTATCTACTGAAATGTCAGCCTTGAGACTGTCTTGGTCCTGTGTTCTTTCAACAAGACGAGGAAGCACGACAGTGTCTTATCAGTGAATCTGATCGGAATAAAAATGAACTTGTAAGCCAATAAAGTGAGTCTAAACCACTTTATTAGTAGCAGCATTGAGTTAAACAGGAGCGATGCTGCATTTGGTTTTGAATGATGAATAGGACTTCAGTTTCAAAGGTTATTTTCTCTGTCTACTTGACGCAAACTTAGTGTAGCCCTGATAAAAGGTTCCTTCTGACTCACCTGGTTCCTCTATGGATTTTAGATGTGCAGAGGTCCAGTTTCTAAGTGTGTAAAAGATGTTTCACACAAGCTAGTAACTCCTTGAGCTGCTCTTTGTTTTGCCTTCATCCTGGTGACTTTTAATATTTTTTGATTGTCTCTATTTTCATCTCTTTGTCTGTCTTATCTCCAGCATCATTTAATCTCATTTTTTTGCTTCCTTGACAACAGTCCCACGGTACTGTTGGCCTTTTTCCCTTTTGAAATGAGAGAGACTTTATTCCTCCTGGTGGCTTTTCTGGGACATCATTAAGTGATGTCACTTGGTAGAAATGAGAAGGGAGATGGTGTCCAGTGATGTGTTTGGGCTAATGCAGAAAGCCATGAGGACCAAACAATGTCTTTGTTGTTGCTGAGTAGGGGAGTGTTGTTGCACAGTAGGGGAGTGAAACCATGAAAAGTGGTTCTCATGCAAGTGTCCAATAAAAGCCTTAAAAACCTGCTTTTTTCTGGGATAAAATCAGTGGAGTTTGGAAGAGGTCTGTGGAAACATGGATTTGTAACTCATTCATCTTTGTAAAGTGTGAGAGATGTTACTTTTCCTCCCTAGTGCTCACAAATACACAAGTCTGTCTTCTGCAGAAGGTAAAATTCATTTGGAATGGCAGATAAATCTCCGGTGGAAGTTAAACTGGTCACACATCTGCTAAAAGAGGGAAACTACAGACCCGGCTTTACGTCCTCGCTCTGCAGACTGCCTTGTGTTGTGCCCGTTTTAGCTAAAATGGATTCACAGTGTGATATTTCTGATTGAACAAAGGCAATGGAAAGTGCTGCCCGAGGTCCAGGCTGGGGTAAAATGCTGTTCTGACGTGGATGTCCATCAACACGGCAGGAGATGGAAAGAGAAAAAGTGATCCAACTGGCAAATGTAAGCCAATGGCCACGACTCTTTAAAAATGATTTCTTTTGTGAAGCATAACATAGATAGTTTGCATGTTTATGCCTCAGTTCGTGGGGATGATGGGAACAGTGTGCAGAGATCTCAGCAGAGCCTTGAATCTTCAGCTACTTGGGCCATGAGATACAGCTGACCTGGCCTGTCCTCGGGAGGCCTCACTCTGCCCCCTCCAGCGGCTGCTTAAAACACATTAGTGTTCCCAGCTGGAAATTTTGGCAATGTCATGACCACCTGTATTTGACTTACCATCTTCTCTGTCAAATTCTAATAATAATGATAAAAAAAGTCCTCGGTCCATTTAGCAAAGCGATGAACAAAACATTGTGTGACTAGAGCATCTTATCCTGTTTTTATTCTGATTTTTCTCTCGGGCTTCAAAACTGTGAAAGGTTTCTTGATCAACCATTTGCAGTATTACAATGTCATCTTCATTCTATTTCCTCAAAAGGTAGATTTCCAAAATAGTTTCAAATACCCAGTCATTTTAATGTATGTCTCAAGGGATCATCGAAATATCTTTAGACAGGTGGTGTGAGTTTAAAAAAAGTCTTCCCCTGTGTATTCAGCTGCATTCATCACCTTAGGTCTTCTTCAATATTCATGTCTTCTACCTGGAATGCTATTTTTGTCCTTAGTGATAACATGTGATTTTCTTCAAAATGAAACATATGGTTTATTTTTCTTGTCAAATTGCCCTTAAAATCTCTTGGATTTTTTTCTGATATTTATATCTCACAGGATTTGAACTCTTGTTGTTGCATAAACTTTCTTTATATTTATGATAGTGATTGTTCTTAGGTAGCAAATAACAGAAAAAAAATATTTTCTTTGTGCAGATGCACAAAGCAGTTTTCAAAACATTCTGTGTATGTTGCTGGATCTTTCCTAATGTTTCCTCCTAACCAATCAGAAATTATTTTAGTCTCAGAATGCAGTCTTCAGAAATGTCTTTGACGCTATAGCTGTAGGTTTTGTTTTTTTTTTTTTTTCTTTAATGCCATTGCAGAAAATGAATCTAAGAAAGTTGTTTAAAAATATGTCCTTGAAACAGAGTAGGATTGAGTGGTTGAAAAATAAAAAGTCCTTTATTGTTATCAGTCAAGTAGAAGGTAACTGATGCAAAATTATTAATTTAATTCCTAAGACTGAATTTAGTTAGACTTGAATCAATCGATATCAGTCCTCTGGTATCTGAACTTGTTTGCTTATAGTTTACAGAAACTCATTGCAAAGTGATAGTTTTTATTTATACTAATCAGCCCACAATGGCTTAATGAGAAATATATTTGAATAACTTAAAATAGTAATCGGAACAAAAGTCAAAAGCTGTTTGAGGGAAAGCATAGACTTCTCTTAAGGTGAGAAGATTAATTTCTCTGCTGATCTCATAGTTTAGGTAGACGAAATGCAAGGCTGAGATGGTAAGGGAGGAGTTTCTCCCAGCTATGATGGTCTCTGAGTTCACTCAGCAATGAAGTCACACGATGTGCTTAATACCAGTTTGACACAACTTCACGGGCTGATTTAATTGCAGTCCATAAGTGATGGTGTAACAGTATCTCCGATTCAATTAAGGAACAAGGTTTTTACCACACTTAAGTGGAAGTAAATACACGGGTCTTTGGAGAGATCTTAGGAATTAGTGTGCCTTAGTTACCAGTGCTTGAACACATTTCACTGAGTCATATCTATATTTTATAATCTTTTTTTTTTTTAGATAAAAAAGAATAGGTGCCACCATTCTGCTACAGGTGTGTTTTCTGTGAAATGGTACTTTACATCTACTTGAGCATCGTTATTGAAGAGACTCAGTTTAGATCTTAATTGATATTAATAGGAATAACCCTCAATGACGTGAACTTGGCAAGGAAGGAATTGCAGCTGTTCTCAGCAATAGTGGCAGTAAAAAAGATAATTAATTGTTTTTCCCTGGGAGATATATTTAGATTGTACAATCTAAATATTCCATTCCCTGAGCCCTAATTCAGCCTTGTATTTGTTCTGCAAATCCAGTAACTGAAACTAAAGTTAATATTTTTTGGCTGTCACACCATAATAAGAGCTATTGCAATTATTTTTAAGAAATAAAATATTTTAAATATTTATTACAGAAGCCTTCAAATGATGACTTAGAGTCAATACTGTACATGATTTTGTAGGCATTAAATAAGTACTAATTTAATTTTTTTTTTAAAAGCTTTGTAAAAGTTGGTTTATAAGAGTTGATGCTTGAACTGGTCCCAGCAGTAATGTAAAAAGTGTATTCTATTGAATATATCAGAGCATGTATTCCTGGCAGAGTGTGAGACAAAATGTCTTTTTGAGTGAGCGCAGCTTCATTTACTAAGAATTTACAGTCCGCATTATAATACTCCAGGATTAGTAAAGAATAGGTCCACGTTCAGTCTTGAAGTGTTGAGGTATGCAAGGTTGTGTTAATGACACTAAAATGTTAAGACCCATTGTACAAGAGACCTCTGCCTGGCTTATTGATTGCCAGGCTTTAAATTCTTTACGTTCAGCTTAAAACATTGTTCTAAGTGATATGGCATCTTCATGGGTACTTCCCCTGAAGATAAAGCCAAATTGCAATGACCGTTGAAGTGCTCAGGACCATGCCTGCCTGGGAAGAAGTGAGACACCAAAGCTGTGCTGCTGCAATGCCTCCTGCATCCCCTTCTTCATGGGTGTGCTGTTTTAAGTAGGTTGTGTGCCTGGGGAGTAGTTACTACTTCTCTTGGTTTCCGAAGCTGTAATGGATACACCCACAAGAGTGTATATTCATATGCGTTAAGTGCTTGCATTTTATTAATGCTTATTTTAATAGGGTGTGGTGGGTTGACCCTGACCTGATGCCATGTCCCACCAAAGCTGCTCTATCGCTCCCCTCCTCAGCTGGACAGGGGAGGGAAAATATAACGAAAGGTTCATGAGTTGAGATAAGGACAGGGAGAGTAAGTAACGTCATGGGCAAAACAGAACCAACTTGGGGCAATTAGTTTAATTTATTACCAAGCAAATCAGAGTAGGATAATGAGAAATTAAACCAAGTTTTAAAACACGTTCCCCTCCCCTCCCTTCATTCCGGGCTCAGCTTCACTCCCCATTTCTCTCCCTCCTCCCCGCCAGCAGCGCAGGGGGACGGGGAATGGGGGTTGTGGTCAGTTCATCACCCGCTGTCTCTGCCGCTCCTTCCTCCTCAGGGGGAGGACTCCTCACACTCTTCCCCCGCTCCACGCGGGCTTCCCACGGGGTCACAGCCTCCTTCGGACACATCCCCCTGCTCCAGCGTGGGGTCCTCCCCGGGCTGCAGGTGGGTCTCTGCTCCCCCGTGGGCCTCCCTGGGTGCAGGGCACAGCTGCCTCACCATGGGCTGCCCCACGGCTGCAGGGGAATCTCTGCTCCGGGCCTGGAGCACCTCCTGTCCCTCCTGCTTCACTGCCCCTGGGCTCTGCACAGTTGTTGCTCTCACAGATTCTCACTCCTCCCTCCAGCTGCAGTTGCTGTTGTGCAGCAGCTTTTCCCCTTCTTAAACCCGTTATCCCAGAGGCGCTACCACCGTCGCTGATGGGCTCGGCCTTGGCCAGCGGCGGGTCCCTCTTGGAGCCGGCTGGCCTTGGCTCCACCGCACATGGGGGAGCTTCTAGCAGCTTCTCACAGAAGCCACCCCTGTAGCCCCTTGTTACCAAAACCTTGCCACGCAAACCCGATACATAGGAATTGTAAAACTCATGCATTTAAATGCTGTTCCATAAAGTGATGTCATACTGAGCAAGGGTTTCTTTCACCGATTATTTATTTCTACAATACAAAGTCTCTAGTGTAGGTATAATTTTGTCTACAGCAATAATATCCACCCTGAAAAACACAACATTCATGTGATGCTCTTCTGCTTGCTACAATAGAAATTTCCTGTTAGAGGTGTAAAATCTGTGGTATCTTCCAAAACAGATAGCAGCTCCTGGGCGGGAGCTGGCGCTGCCTGTGCTGGGCTGGTGGCGGAGGCAGCAGTGTGGGCTCTTACTGAGCAAAGCAGGTGCCCTCCTGCAGCTCCACAAACACGTCCCTTCATAGTCAACATATGAGGCTTTATTTCCCCCTAAACTAATACGGCACTAAACCACCAAACTAAACATTTACCTTTGTGATGTAAATATTTCCTAAGCTGAGTTTGTATCAAAACGTGCAGTTATATGACTTTGCAGCAGGAAAATCTGTCGCTTATGAATGGGATGAAGCTCTTTTTTCACTTGCATCTTAAACGAAATCTAAATTATACATCATGCCTTGCATACAGCAAAAGTAATAGGTATAATGAAAAAATGATTGCATGTAACCAGTAGTAGTAGTGAGTTGAATGTTTTGTTCTGTATCTTTCCTTCAGCCTACTGCCCAGAAAAACTACTTTGTTAGTGTATTGAAAGAAGTTACTTGAGTTCATCAACTGAGTTATTTCAAAACCCCATTTCTCCAGATCTCCCTGTGTAATTTTGGCCATTATATGGCTGGAATATCAGTTGCTTAGGATGCATATTAAACATATTGCACAATCTAGACTGGCATTCAGGTCTGCATCTTTTCAACAATAGTGGATTTGAGAGGTAAAACTGCTTTTGTCTGTGTCCTGAAGTACAGTGGACTGCTCTTAATGAATCCCCAGCTGGGGGAAACTTAAAAACATGGTGCCATTAAAAAAAAAAAGAAAAAAGAACTAAAAAGTATTGTGATTACTATGATCATAGATCAGGCCAAACCACATCTTTCTGGAGTGTGTGTAGATACATACACATTTCTGAGGAATGTAAGGATTGAGTCTGTTTCAGTGATTTAGGCCAGTTGCTGAGATTCTCCAGAGCAACTGCAAAGACTAACTAGCGCAGAACTAAAGAAACAGCTTTCTTGGTAATTCCCTGGCTTGATTCACTTGCAAGTGAACTCGCTTTGCTGTGGAGCTCCAAAGCCGTGTCTGTCTTCTGGGGAGAATTGCCTGGTCGTACAGTTCTACATCTCTTTCTGTCCTGCTGCTAGTATATAATTAAAGTTGCTAAAAATACATGCTTCCTAATATTGTTTTTTTCTGTGTAGGCATCTGCTATTATTCTATTCTCAAGGGAGATGATATAAAGATGAATGCCACTTAACACTATTAAGTGGTCCATACTACATAGAGGTACGAGAGCTCCTTATTTATGGCCTGATCCAAAGTCTCATGAAGTCTTTAAATTAAAAATATAGATCTACATTCAGAGGAACCTGCTGGCTTTGTTAGTTTACAGAAGTATTTTTACCCATTAGAATGGAGGAGACTTCTGAACTGTGCACTACCAGTTCCATGCTAGCCTGTGAGAATTCACATTTTTAGTGCTGAGGAAATTAGTAGAACAAATGGGGGCATAATTACTGTGCTTTTACAATACTGACATCATACCTAAGTATGGTTTAATCTACAGAACATACTGTTTGTTTAATAAGTCCCAGCAGAGATAGTTCAAGCATATGTTTTTGCATCACCTGGAGGTAGCTGGGAGTGACTGCGGTGACACACTGTCAAGAAAGTGACAGTTTACAAGATTTTATGTATTTTACAGTATATGGCACGGCTCACCTTCGATATGCATGAAATCACTTAAAGGTAAGCAGTAATAAGTATTTAGAGCCAAAGTAGCTCAATGCAAAGAGAGTATTTGTTCCCCTTTTATGTGCGGTAAAACCAAGGCATAATTTTCTTAGCAAAATGTCAGCAGCTGGCAAAGCTTGTAATAGAATCCCCAGCACCCTTCCTGTTGAAGTGAGATCTGGTTATTGCTAACAAAGGTTGAATATCGATCATCCTTTTGACCTGAGAAAATGATGATATCTGCAGGTTTTATCCTGAGCTTACTACCTGAGGATGTCTTGTCTTGGTTTTTACTTAAGGCTGGCCCATTTTCCCTGAATTTGAAGCTCTTTGTTTCCTCTCCTCTCTCCTCAGCCATCACTTGAATTTTAATTTTTGTTTCCCACATGTGGAAAGTCTCAGAAGTAACTTAAAGACTTTTGGACAGAGGAGAGTGGGGGCAAAGAGGAGCCTGAATTTGTATTTGTGATGGTTGTCCTCCAGATGGGTTTGTTCTAAGGTGGGACCTTCCTCTGCGAAAGCTGTGGTATGTCGTATTTATTCAGGTGCCCACTAACTCCTTACTCAGCACATCAGGCTTATGAGCCTCATTTCCATGGCTGCAGTGGAACTTTTGAAAAAGTTAAGATTGCCTTGGCCACCCTTCAATCCTTCAATACCATGGCAGTTTGAAGAAAGCAGTTATGTTAAAAAGGAAATTATTTCATCCTTGGTTTCCATACAACTAAAAACTTAAGCACGTGTGTGGAATCATGCATACCATCATATTGATTCTGTTCTTGATGCTGTCTTTAGTTTTCTAATTGACTGTTTCCATCCTCTTGGACCTCCTGTGGGACACAAATAGCCTTAGGGACTGCAGGGATCTGAAAAAGGAATAGCTGATCTAAGTATTCCCATAGGAACACTGCCTCTGAGTTAAATGTTTCCTCCATAAAGATGTGGGGTGCTTTTTGTTTGTTGAGCGACTATTTGGCAATAAACTTCTGGTTTTTTCATTCTCTGCAAAGTTGTTTGATAACATTGTGTTAAAAATTATCTTTGTTTCCCCTGATATCTATTTTCATATCTGGCTTTATACAATATTTTTAAGAATACGAGTTACCATTTATGAAAGATAATAGAATTTCACCTTAATAAGCCAAAGGAATAATTATCTAAACTTATAGTTCTTTGGTGTTGGCTTGCCTTTGAATAATTAAATACTTAAAAAATCAATCATATACATATATTAAAAAAAGATATTAATGTTTCAAAATATTTATTATACTTTTATTATTTTTTAAATAACATTAAATAATTCAGAGTACTTGCTTTTCAGTGCATGATGAACCAATGATAATCCTAGAATGCAACCTAAGACAAAAGCGCCTTCCTGCAAGACAGCTCTCATCAGAGATGGGTGATTCCTAGCTTGCTTTAAAAATAAAAGATTTTTTTTGTCTGTCTGTACTTGAGGCCTGTGATGGTCTTCTGATCCTTTTATCAACTCCAACTCTTCTCCCTAGTGTCAAAGCTTTGACTGTTTCCTTCTTGTTTCGAAGGAACAAATGGGTGTATGTGCTCATTAATCCTGCGTGTCATTACTCAAGGTTCACATAACTCACCCAATGCTATTCCTGCTGTCCTGTGTGGGATAATAAATCCAAGCAGGTGTAGTTTCAAAACCAGTTTGTCGGTAGCTGGGTGACACTGTGCTGTTCTGGGTGATGCAATATGCATATATGTTGGCTACATTTTTACAAAACAAAAAGGTACTTCAGATATGAAGTCCATCCGTTATTTTGATGTGATCCTTCCATGTAACGTTGCCGTTCTAGACAGAATACAAGCTGCCCTTGTAAATGCCATTTAAAATTTTCCAGCAGTAACTTTTAACTAAATATTACATCTTCTTACCTCTGAATAATATGTTTGCCTACTCTGATATTCGCATTCAAGGCATACTGACAGCAGCAGCTAAAATCACAATACATTGTTCTCTAGTAGTGTGCAAATTATTATTCAATGAATACATTTCTAAATTACACCTTAAATTATCAGTCTTGGATCATGCTATCAAAAAAGTCAGACCTGAACTGCAGAAGTTCACAATTTTACCTATTCCAACCGTTAAATTGCAATTAAGCCTATATTAGGCAACTCTTTGGTGTTCCATTGACTTAATTCTTACAATTTAACTTAGAACTGTTGATTTGAGTTATTTAAAATAATGGATATGGTTTCAGTAGGGCCCAGCATAAATACGGAGTCATTTGTAGGATTGGAGTCAATTTTAAAATTATTTATATGAAGAATAGATTTTTTTTTTTGTTGTTACAAGTTTCTAATGTTACTACCGCATTTTTAATTTTTTTTTTGAGCTTTTTTTGGTATTAAAGTTATGCAGTATCCAATCTGAATTGGATACTTAACCCTGGTAGTAAGACTCACCTTTTAGCTGTTTATGTAGGCTGTATTTAGAAAGGAGTTTTAGCTTACTTTTGTCCTAGTTCTTTCATCCTTCTAATAATTGAGTTTACTGTAAGGATATCTTACAGTCCTTAACCCCATTTCCCTGTAGATTAATTATTCCAATATAAAATGAACATGTATTAAACATATGTAGTTGCTTACAGTAGCAGATTTGGCTGTTTCATTTCATATAAGTCTCTTGTTGCACAAAACAAAATCTTTGTATTTAAGACTTCTCTGGTCATTAAAATTGAATTATGCAGTAGGCTTCCATCTGCTATCAAAACCTGTTCATCATATTATTTCATGTCATTTTAAGTGGGATCGTTCTGAGATATGCTTAGTGACAGCAGGCTTGCCACTCCTGACTATGAGAGTATGGTAGGGCAGGGCTTCCTTCCTAGCTGTAAAAATATCTTAATGTTTATTGTCTTCCGATAAGGTGTTTTCACCAAGAGTTTGGTTCTCACTTCTTGTGCCTTGCTATCTTCTGTGTCATTATGTACTATATTCATGTACTTAAATTGTGTGCAAGTTGCAAGTTCTTCCATAGATCTCACCCAGCCCGTTACATTAATCGCCGTGAGATAAAAAACAGCTTTGCTATCCATCAAGCTCGGCCACTATCTCCGTGACACTGATCATGGTTAGCAGAGCAGTTAGTATTAAATGATTGGCAATGGAACGACAAAAGAGTGGGTAGAGAAGATGGATAGCCCTGTGTTACTGCGCTTAAGTGTGAGCTGTAAGCGGCAGTTCGGAGCTGGGTAAAGACTATCTGATTGCTGTAATGACGGCTAGGCTGACCGTTATGGGAAATGTTCTCTCCAAAAGAGTAGCTGAGTACTGGAATACATGACCTAAGGAGGACAGAAATTTCACTGCAGGATTTAAGAACTGTACTGTAACTGTGTGCTAGATAGGTCTTAGGAAAAGAGACTGTGGTTTTACTTTGAAGGAGCTGGACTGGGTAACCTCATGAGGTGGCTCCTAGCCCTGTGTGTTTTGAGGTTCTCTAAGGTCGCTGATGATTCTATGAAGCACATGGGTGGGAGGGAAGGGAGAAAGTCCCACTGAATCTAAAAGAAGTAATAGAGTATATGAGCGCTTGGGATTTTTCTTTAACAAACCATTTAGTTGCTGGAAGACCATATAATTTCAGGATTAAGCTATCTGGTACAATATTGAAAAGGTAACTTTTGACAAAAGGAACAAAATTGGTCCTTGAGTCCTAAACCAAAACAAACAAGCAAATCAACCACCAGTGGTAACAGCATCAACATCCTCCTCTAGAGAAATAAAAGAGAAAGCAAAGGTGATGGTTCAACTCAGTCCAGATACTTTATAGTTCCTTCCACACTGCTTATGGTGTTTTTTGTCCTTTAAGATAACTTGCTGGTTATAGTTATTTTTTCTGTTTTTTAAGTATAACTTTGTTTTCCTGTTACAGTTGTCTGAATTACATACATCTTACCTAGCTGTATCTTTCCTTCATGAATTTATCAACACTTTAAAAGAAAACTTAAAACTTTACTTTTATTCAAAGTGATGATAAACAGTGCAGAATTTTTTTATTCCCACAATGCTTCTGGTATCTTAAAATATTGCAACAGTTTAGTATGTGCTTTTCCTTCCTTGCTTGGGCAGATGTCATTCTACTCAAGTTTGAAAAATTCAAAGGAAATGGTTTTGTTATGTTTTACATGGTAATAAAGCTACTGAATTAAAATAATGACATCATTGATTACCCTTTGATATATGGAATTTTTCTATATTATCTTTCAGTACTTGCTAAAAAAGTATGTAGAAATTCACAATGGTAGAATATCTGCTCAACAGAAGACTTATCAAAGGTATTGTAATAAGCTATGTAATGAATGTTTTCAGCTTTCAAAAGAGAAAATACTGTGTATGGCATTTATTTGAATAATTTGTCTCAAGTCGGGTTTTCCATCCTACTTTAAGAAAAAGAAGCAATTTTGCTATGAAAACATAATTAAATTTGGAAGCTTTATAACTAGTGAAGTTAAAAGTGTAACTTAGAAATATCTAGTGAAAACAGCTAACGCAGATAGTAGATGGAAAAGATTTATTTGAAGTCCTGCTTAGTGGCACACTGCGTCAAATTGGGTTTGAAATTGGCTCAGGGTGACCTGTTCTCAGGCCCAATCCTGCTCATTTCTTCTGCTTTCCAGGAGTTTGTCTGTCAGACCTTTTTGACATTTGATCCTGGTAGTAGTGAAAGCCATAGTCTTTTCTCCATTGAGCTTCCTGAAGAAGCAGCAAGCATGTACATGTACACAAAATGTATTATGAAAGTCATCTCTCCTAGAATTTCTTTTGTATGTGAAAGTTTGTGTTGCTTATCAAAGTATATACTTGGACTAGGAAGCAGAGAGTGTCCTCGTGTATGAGCTCTTGGCTGTCCTGTGAAGGTTCCTGCCAAGATCCTCATAATTCCTTATAAAGACTAATTTTTTATTTATGTAATTATAATTTTAGGTCTTCTGTTGCAACCATTTCCTCCTGAGGAGGAGGCCTACACCACAGCAAATTAAATGGTAGTATGATGAACACATGATAATGTGTTCTCACCAAGGTGGAGAGGCTCAGAGGTTTTCACATTCCATATAAATGGTTTCTTCAAAGACGTTTTGTTCTGTGCCATGGCAAAGAGAGAAGACTTGTTTCAGTGGAAACCTTTGAGGGCTTTCCACAAATGAGAGCGTTTTCGCTCATGTTCACCCTGGCACTGTCTAGCTGTCAGCAGCTGAAAGGGCACGTTGTTGACTCTGTTGTGGGACTTGTCATTCTTCGCACATAGAAGAATAAGTGATGGTCACTTTGACCCTCCATCTTGACATTAACATTCAGTCTGAGTCTGGCTGTTTGGAAAGAAGGACAGCTTCACCCTGGGGAAGGTGTTTGCATGTTTGCTCCAGTTTTCAAGGAGGTGAAAGATAATTGTGAAGAAGTGGTTCATAACGAACTTGTTGGGACTTCAACTTCCTTCCTGTATAGGGCTACTTGGAGTAGGGATTGGCAAATAACAAGATTACAGGTAATGTTTTTCTATTACTATATCTCTATTGTATTAAAGAAGGCATCATGCTATTCTGTAGTATTTTTGTGCCATTAGAGAACATCACTATCATGTCATTTTGTAGTTCGCTGAGATATGTATTATTGTGTGACCCTTTGCTGATTAGGTAAAAATTGTCTCAGGAATATTTGGGTCTTTCTCATTATCTGAGTATTTCCTAGATTTCTCTGTCCATAAAGTGTGCCAAATTAAGGCTGAATAATAACCTTCTCTGGTTCAAATCCACAGGAGGGGACTCGGGGTCAGCCCCCTTAATGGAAATAGGTTTTTGTCAAAGGAAGAGCAAAAATGAGAGGAACAAGGCTGCCCCTAGACTTATCACCTGCCCACCTCCAAAAATACTTCAGGATTTGTATGAAACAGTGGATGTTCTAGTCTTCTTATTAGTACTGATTTCTAACAATATTCGCTCAGCCTGATCCAGAAGTTATAGTAGCACTGCGCAAGTCTGAAAAATATGAAGAATTATTGTAGCTGTGTGATGTAAGTAAGGAGTTTGAATGTGAATATTTATGGACTAGGTTATGGGCTGAGTACTAGGATGTCTGATGTCAATCAGGAGACTGACCAGACTCTAAACAAGATGTCTGTGACCTTGTTGGGGTGAAGATGTGCAGACTGAGAAAAGCTTGCATGTGGCATTTAAAGATATGTGGCGTGAACTGAACATATGGTGCTTTCAGTGACTGGTACCTGTGCATGTGCTTTGCCTATGGATAAAGCAATTAGTTAATTAGTGGGCGCTGTGTAAGTAATAACTAATATGCCAGGAACTGAAGAAATACATATAAAACATATATATTCCTGTTTAGGAATGCTATATAAATATGAATGTACCCACAGCTGTTTAAGCCCTTTTGCACCGCAGAAACATAAATCAGGGTCTGGTAGATCTCGAGAGAGGGTTTTGGATCCTGTGGATAAAACTTTACTCTCTGACTTTGAACACAGCATTGTACTGAACTGGGTAGGACAGAAATAAATGATAACATATTTTTATACTCTGAATGTAAAACTCTTTATGGTTTTGCAAGGCTCATTCCAAGGATTTTGTCTGTAGTTTAGTGCGGCCCAAATGTAAATGTTTTATTGTTTGCTGGGCTCTAAAAATATAGATTTAACTCAAAAGGTATGAAAGGTTGAAAAAGTATTATATAAAAGTCTGAAAAGTCATAAGTAGGAAGTGCTGTGCATGCTCTTTCTTCCCATCTCCTTTTCAGTTAACAGTAATTTTTAGCATATGATGAATTCTATCATAAATTACTACCAGAATATACTTTTCAACTTTTGAGTGAATTTTGTAGAAATTAATCTGCAAACCCTTCCATGTTTCAGTGAGAGATCAAAGAAAATCCCAAATGGAAAACATGCTTTTGAGAGGGCGAAAAAAAAAAAAAAAATTCTGAGTTCTTAAGCTCTTGTAATGAAGATAACTTAATTAAAATCAAAGCAAAACTAATTAAGAACTTAAAAGTGCAAGTTTTTGGTTGCATAATATCCCTGAAACATGGCAGAATGGGTTTATTATCATTGGTAGAAGTTTTTGGTCATGTGGACAGGTGATGCAGTCACCAGTGGATCTGAATGAAAACATACAGCTGAATTCCAGTCTTCTGACCACTCTTACTGGCCTTTCTGCTCTTTCTTAGTCTTCCTGCTCTTTTGCTTCTGAAAAAAGTTGCTATTTTGGCAGGTGATTCCCTTTCTTCCCTGTTTGTTTTGGTTTGTTTCTTTTTTTTTCCCTGGGTACATAGTTGGGGACAAACTAGCTGAGCACTTTTATGTGTTTATCTTTTTTATTCATGGTTTTCATGGTTCTTTCCTTGATCTTGCCATTCCCAAATTGAAAAGGAAAGCATGTTTACACACACATCCCCCTATTCTATGTGTGCCTTTTCATGCCCCTTTCCTTCCTTCAAAAGTAAAGAAAATTGAAAATTCCAAATTTCTTTGTTTCACTTGAACCATGGTAAGAATATTTTTTGAGTGCAATATTTAATGAAATCGAATTAGTGAAACATTCTTACTTCAAGTTAATCTTAAACTATTTTTATAAAAGCTCTTAAAAATTATGTTATGATGATCTTTTATCCCTAAACATTCATTCATATAGTGCTGTATCATATAATTCAAAAGCTTCTGTTTGAATGTGCTTTTTGGATTAGTTTGCACATGTGGGTTTTATGAATATTTAGTGAAAGCCTAATGAGCAGACTCCCTGCTATAACGGATCAAGACTTTATTAGGCTGAGTTTTGTTCACTTTGAAGAGTGTTGCCATATGGGAGATTTGTTTTTTCGGGCTCTCAGGTGCTCTTAGCAGATGGAGATTAAAGCACTCTGAAGACAGCACACCAAGCAACTGCCATCTAAGCAAGGTGGTGGGGTCCCCTGGACCATAGCAGAAGCCTGGCAGATCCGTTGAGCGCCCAAGCAATGGTCTTCTGAAAATGGGGATAGTGCTGGTGCCTGAAGAGAAAAACAGTTCTAGAAATCAGCAGCTTTTCTGCGCGTCTGGTTCGTTGACGAAGGCAGATATTAATTGGATTAATAGTGAATCATTTACATTCTCCTGATAGGACGGAAGCAACACCCAATTATCTAAATGTTATCTCCAGTATAATTCTCTTCAAGAGCCCAGTTGACCTGCTTTTCAAAATTGTATTCCCTCAAATAAGAAGGATCCAGATACCTTTGACCTCTCCCAGTCAGTGCGATCGCAGACAGTGATCTTCATCCCTCATCCTTTGGGAGCTGAATGCATGTTTGCAGAGGCAGCTTCCCTATTAAACTAGGAGCATTCCTGTTGTAGGGAGGCATTGTCCACTGTCTTGTGTGCAAGACTGTTTGTTTCTTTGCCTATTTTCCCTCTTGTCTGTTAACAGCATAATGGAATTTTGCTTTTCCAAGTTTAGTGTAATTGCATAAATTATAATTGCTTTTTTAATGGAGATTTTGAGCTTTGTTGTCTTAAAAATATGCATGTCTTTAAAAAATAACCTACACATTTTTGGCTCTAGAAACATTGACTTTAAAAACAAAGGCAGCAGCTTTTTTTTTTTTCTTCCTTGAAACTTTCCTTCTAAGAGGCACTGCCAGGTGTTTGCAACATAGGATAGGAGTACTATCCTTAGGGAGGCAAAGCTTTCATTTACCCATAGAGAGATGATTTCTAACCATCTGCTCTGTTTCTCAAAGAATTGGTATGTTAAAAATATGTGAATTTTCTCATCCGCTGGGAGCCTGCCTGTGCAGCACACATAATACAGAAGAAAACAGTGTGTGGAGAGGTGTCACTGAAAACAACTGCTTTCTTCACTTATAAGGCCATCTTAGATGACCATTTTTTAAGAAGTGATTTTTATAAAAAAACCCCACTAATTAGCACGTTTATGATTAACTGGTCCAATTCATTTTGTAAAGACGGTAGCTGAAAATAAAGATAATTCTGTAGATATGCAAAAGAAAACAGTTTGAAAAAGCAGTTTCAGAGCCAATAAAACCCTGAGCTAATATTAAACTGCTTTATTCTAAACAAGATCTATTTTTCAAAGTGTTTTATAAGTTTATGTTTTTTTCACTCTGCTAGGTTTTTCTCGAGCTAGAGAATATAAAAAAGCTTAGATCTCCATAATTTCTGTACGGTGGCATAAAATACAAACCAAGAACTTAATTGTAGGGAAATAGCTAAATTATTTCAATTTTTTAAAAAAGTAGAAGACAAGCCTTTTTTCCAAGAACACATGCTCAAAACTGAGCTATGTATGAAATGGCATTTTAGAACTTGTTTTTGTCCCGTTAGTTAGGCTATTTTGTAATCTTTGCCCAAAATAAGAACAAATATAAGATTTATTTGTGTAGACATATGTGACAATCTGGAGATTCAGAATGTGGTGCACTAATAGACAAGGGATAATCACCTACAACAGTGCTTACTGACTGCTGTATCCATGTTCCTCCACGGGGGGGGCGGGGGGAAAAAAAGAAAAAGCTTGATATCTTATTTTCCATCAGCAACCTACCAGGTCTTTGTGTCAGACTCGAGATAGAATACTTCCCTGTTCCATATAGCTCCTCGCTTGAGTGCCATTTACTCAGGCATTTATGGTGTTATTCGGAGGTTTTTGTTGGATCCCTGTTCATTATGGCTGGCAGTAGCACTGTTTGGATGCGTTTTGACTGGCAGTTGACACCGAGTAGTGAAAAGGGATTTTATTACGGATAAAAGTATAAAACATAAGGGAATGTTGCAGAGGAGAAGGGTCTTTAAATTACTGGTAGTGTGGCTTTCCTGGTTGTCTGTTGCTCTGCCTTAAATTTTACTTTTCCAAAGACTGTGTAGAGCAGGGATATGTTCCATTCATACCAGCTTCTTCCCTTACTGTTGGGGTTTCTTCGGTGCCAGGCACAGGACTTATGGACAGGGTTTAATATAGACATGGCAGCGAAAAGCTGCAGAAGAGCAGTTCTGCACATTTCACAGTGATTTCATTGGCATCACTGTACGGTTTGTTTATAAACTTGAATAACTAGACTGAAATTCTTAATCAGCTTCAAATGTGATTTTCTTAACACTGGGCTCTGCTTGCTGTAGTATATAATTAGACTTGGAGTATTGCATTTTGGCATAAATGACAGTATTGATTTCTCTTTTACCCAATTATTATCAGTTAGGACTTAAGAAAAAAACAGATTTCTTTTTCTAGAGGTATTGTGCATGTAGGTAACTAAGTAGGTTCATGTAGAACTAGTCACTTGTGTAAACTTGACTATACAAGTGTTTTCACAACTTTACATGTTTATATTTATTCCTTAAAGTTTTTTTCACTTAGCTGTCAGTTCAGAAATCTATAAAAATAACATTTAGAAAAATCTAATTTGAAGTAATTTGGTGTTATGAATCACATGAAGTTAGCCATGCCAACTGTTTTTTGCTCTGAGAAATAATTGTTCTTGAGTGGCACAAATAAGTGGACATGGTAGATAACTGGTTTTGTGCTAGTTTTAATTTTCCCAGGTCTGTTAGGAACAGTCAAGTAATTAGTACAAGGTTTCCATAAAGAAACAGAAATTTATTTCAAAATTATAAAAACAAATATTAAACAGTTCTTCATACAGGCTTTACTCATCCTACTGTATATCTTTGAAACGCTGAAACCTGACAAAGTTCCTCCCTCTTTCTGACTTCCAAGATGGTTTTTAAAGAAGCGCTATCAAAGCAGGACCTTTAATCATCTCCCTGAAAGATTTAAGCAGAACCACTTCCATGTTCATGTAAACGTACTCTTTTAATTATACAGTCACTCATTATTTTCAGAGAAGATAACTTAAACGACTGAGCGCTGTTTGCTGTTGAAGTAAAGGCAAGGAATTAAAATATAACAAAAGTGCTTTGGTTCCTACAGAGTTCTAGAAGCCGTGATGTAGCTGGTTTAAGCGGTGTGAAATATATCTACATAATAGTTGTAACTTTGCCTCATTTGAAACTGTAGCCATCAGTAGTTTTAGAGACTGACCTTGGAAAGGAGTAGTGCACATAAGAAATGATAGGTTAATTTTGATAGTGTTCCCATTGTTATTTCCTAGAGTAATAACACATAAATGTCCCAAGAACTGTGCCTTAAGGGCTTTCCTTTGAAGCTCAAAGTCAGCTTTACAAGCATGTTTAGAAACACATCTTACAGTGTTTAGACAACAGACTATGTATGCAGTGCCTGCAAAATAGGTATTTTGTTCGGAAGGCCAGGTGTGTTGTTCTGAGGAACATGCTAATTGCTAGCTGACATATCAGACTAAGAAATGAGTATCATAACACCTCCTGAGAAGTCGCAGCACTTAATCACAACTTGCAGCAACGACGGTCTTTCAGGAGAGCAGCTCGGTTCAGCAGGCCCTGAGGGTGGTGGCGTACGGGACACCGGCTTACAGTGGGCCAACAGTGGTAAGGAGAATGCAACAGCATCCCTTGGCTTTGGTATGAATTAAACTGATGGACAGATCTACAAGCAGAATTGAGGTTTATTCTCTCCTTATTTATACCTGGGTTGATCTTTGTAACAGTATTGACTCCAGTGAAGTTATTTCTCACTTGTTATCAGTGTAAGAATAATCACAAAAATTTCTCCCAGTGATCTGCGATGTAACCTTGTGGAAGGCACTACTGTAATTTGCACTACTGTAATTTATATATTGATAAGATGAATATATTGCACAGAGGCTTTGTGAGCTTTAATTAATGTTAGAATAGTTTTACATTAATTAATGATGGAATAGTCTTGAGTTAATTAACTCTAGATCTCAAGGACATCAGACTTCGGTTGTTGAATCTAGCAGATAGTTTGGGTATGCCAGGCTGCCAAAACTGCACTCTTTTTAAGGCCATTGTCTTCAAGGTGCCTCAGTGTTGACCTTAAATAGCGAAATCCTTTGTTTGCAAATCTGGTCACATGAAATATGAAATAGTCTTTATATAAAATTGAGACAGGATTTGGTCATTAAAGTATGTACCTAAAGAAATAGTAAAAAAAATTATTTAAAATGTTTATTTAAAAAGACCTTTGACTGCTTACAAAAATATATCCTTGAAAGTTTGATTACTTGAAACAAAAATTTGAAAATATTTTCTGGGGCAGGAGAGGAGAATGGGGTACCTCTCTGCTGATAATATGAAATTAAAGCTTGTTGATTTCTATCTGTGAATAAATTTACTTCATGGTGAAATAGTTAGAGAAAAATAGAATTTCTTAAAATTGTGTTCCACAGAGGTAATTTATGCTAGTGCTGTTTGTGTCTGAACGGTTATGGGATGCTCCCATTGAAACGCTGCAGCTGGATGTTGGGGCTCTACAGCCTAAGTAGGGGCATTAGATATCATTAAATTTTTACTTCACATTGTTTCTACTGTTTGCTTTGATTTCTGATTTCAGAATCACTTTATTTTCACTTTTCATTTTCATTGTGCCACTTCGTTTTCCTTCATTTTTAACCATTGCATTTTAAAACATTCTCGTTTTCAGAAGAACATCAGTTGTGTGACGTAGGAGAGTTTCTGTGTCGTGATTGCGTGACTTGTGTCTCCCAGCACTGGCTGTGTGATGGAGAGTCTGATTGTCCTGATGATTCAGATGAGTCTTTAGATACATGTAAGTAAAGAAGGAGCCACTCTATTTTATCTTCCTTTTAATGGTAACATTTACAGTTGCACTAACTATAGAATTGAAAGGATGGATTCAATTTTTTTTTTTTAATAGATCCTGAATAAACCTTCATATCAGGGAGAACAGGTTACATTCACTGTGTAGGTGAGAGACAAAAGAAATGGAAGAGATAGAAGGTGTTTTGTTCATGTGCCACGTTGTAATGAACACTGTCGCCACAGCATATGTTCCCTATGCTCTCACTGAGCTGTAGATGAGCTGTAGAGGGCAGAGTCAAAGTCAGACACAGGAAAAATGTATTCCTCTAAATTCATTTAGGGGGAGGTGGGGTGGAACTGAATAGTGCAAAAAATGTTTTCAATAGAAGTATGAAAAGCATGGAAACATCAAAGGGAGGAATGAAAGAAGATGTAAAAACTATGAGGGGGAAAGAAGCAAAGAAAGGAAAATGAGGGAAAGCTTTAATAAAACATGTTTAATTATAATAAAAGACCTTGTTTTTTTTTTCAATGTGGCTAAGAGCTTCTGAAGACCAGAGTAGCACGCTTACAGACTTTTTTCTTATCAGCCTTGTAGACTACTGATGAGATGATATTAAATCTTAATGTTCCCTTGTTTCCTGCGTTCTGAGGAAAAGGAGGGAATTTCCTGATTTTATCCCCAGGATAATCACTTAATGTAAGAGAAGAACCATGTATTTTGTATCAAAGCCATACTGACAATCAGAAAGGCTAGAAATACAGTTTACTGCTAAAGGAAAAGAAAATATCAAACATCAGACAGTATTTAGGAGTCTAATCTTTAAAATGAGGGACAGAAATTCAAGATGTCTGGAAACCATTTCTGTCTGGGCAAACATTGCACAGATGATTGCAACCTTCCTGTTCCAGCGTTTGTTCCCTGAAACAGATAGGAAAATTGCCTCTGGGGCTGTGGTGAGTGTGCTTTGATTTAACCGCCTTTGAAACACTTTGGGGTTCTCAAAAACAAAATACTGTAGTTGGAAGCATCAGGTACAGTTAACATTTTATTACTGTGCTGATGATTGATTACTGTCTTCTCTAAAATAAAATTTTCAAGCATAGTGTTAATATCTACAGTTATTTTTTTTTCTGCAAGTAATGAATGTTGTGATAAGAGCACAAAAATAGTCACACACAGAGTTTTTAATTTGCCTCCTGATATTTAACACATAGTTCCAGATCCAGCAGCTTGCTGGATGCCTAGATATTTTCCTGTCAAGAACTTTGCATGTTTATTGTACTGGGCTGTATGACGATTTGTGTTCAGCAGCGCCATTGTAAGTCACAGCATATTAAAAACATAACATTTGAAGTTTATTGATGGCTTGAAGAAAGGAGGATGGGGTGGCAAAGCAAGCCTGCACTTTTCCTGATGTCAGCCAGCCTGGTCCTCTTGGAAACACCTTCCCCTTTGCAAATGCTACCAGTTTCTGTAGGATGCATTCCTTAGGCTGTCCTAAGTCAAAGGTAGGAGTAAGCATCATTGTTTTTTTGGTTGTAGAGCAGGACGATGTTTGAATGCTTATGGATGAACCGCTTATGTAGCCCTTTGCTAATGAGCTGCTGGTTAGTGAGGTGCCAGAACAGCACTGGTCTGTATGAGTTGAGCAGGTAATTGTGTTGGGTCTGGTACCCTGTCTCACCCTTCCAGTTCAGCTCAGCCCAGGACTCTGCGTGAGAGCCAAGCAACAGTGCTGGGATGCTGGGGGAAACTTTCCTACATATTTGCTCACAATTATGTTTTCATCTTGATGGTTCTGTATTTGTTTAGTCAGCATAATTTGTTGTGAAATGTAGTACTACTTGAAATATGTATATGTACTCGAGCTTCATCAGGTAAGTTATTTCTCATTAGGGATGAATATAATGTTCCTGAATTTTCCTGCTGATACTTTGTGGGAAAGAAGCATCATGGTATCTGTAAGGAGTTATAAACTACCTTAAAAATATTCTTACGAAATATTTGAGAACTCTGTGGTGTTAATGCCAGGGACACAGCACCTTACAGTTTTAGTGTACTGACTAATGTGTCCATTTGTTTATAGATGAATGCAGCCTCTATTTGTCAGCTCTTTGCTGACTTACGTATAACGAATTATTTGGTATAGCCTGACAGATACTGCTAGTTGTTCCTATAGCCATAAACAAATGGAGTTTGATTGATTTTCTGTGCATTTGTGCCTAGTAATAGGGTTTTCTGGGTTCTAATAACGTGCAAACATTGATCAAAGCTTTTCCTGCAAGTGGAAGTCCTTAACTTCTCTCCTGTGGGGGTTTCAAGCTCTATAAAAGGAGAGAAATTCTCAAGTTGCAGCTTCTCCCATGGTGAGAATATGAAAAGTCTCATTAGTGTCATCACTCAACCATCTATTTGCAGAAAACTTCTGGGAACTAAATATCTTTGTAGTCTCTCTCCTGGTGGCATTTTAACCAGGTTTTGCAATAGAACCTGAATCTTATTAGGTTGTACAAACACATACGATAGGACTGTATCAAGTAATTTCCTCAGGAATCCACCAGAAATCATACAATCTAGTCCCTTTGTTAACATTAGTAAAGATATCTAGGATTGGACAGAAAGGAGAAGAAGGTGGCATTCTTAATTATTGTTGAATTCAGCCTCTGCATTGGCAAAAATTGGGGCAGGGTTTTTGCAGGCACAGCTTCCATGGGCTCTCGCGTGTGATGGAGGTGTCCTGTCACTGCCTGTGTTCTTCTGAGTCGACAGACGGCTTCCATCACCAGTCTGTTCCCCTTCTACATCCCATCTTCCACTAAATGGTGTCACAAGTATCTTTGTAAAACCAGACGTGAATTCCTACAGCACCTATACTTGTGTTCTCTGTTTCTTAGCAGCTGTAATTCTTGCTGCTCTCAGTGGAGCTGCTGCTTTTTATAGTGCGAAAGAACCTGGTTCAGTAATTTGTAATGAATAATTTAGTGAACAAATTTTGTTGCTTTTCTGTTCGTGAGTTGTTCATGAGAAAATTGATTTTAAAAAAAATAGTATTAATAAAATTCTTTACCAAGTAATTTCTACCCTTTCTTGGGTGGTGTCTAGGTTGTTCATAAGGTTTTTGCAAATAGTCAGGATTCTAAAATCAATGTAGTCAACCTAATCGGATGATGCTAAATTCTTCAGTAGGCTAAATCAGCAAACTCACTTGAAATCAATAGAACTTTATCAGACGCCCCAGAATCTGGCCAGACATGTTTGACTTTTACAGATAGCTTTTGGTCTGGAAGTTGATGCAAATGTTTAGAGGACTTCCTTACTGAAAAAAGAAACAAACAAACAAAATTGTTATCTGTAGACTCATCTGCTGGACTTTTTTATTGGGACAATTCCAAAAGTTAAATATACTGTTAAAATGCATAGAGTTTAAAATACAAAAATAGCGACAAACTTTTGTATCACCTAGTGCCTGTTCATTGTTGCCTGCTTTAGGCACTCAGCAGTTGGAAACACTTGTTTAATACTGTATTTCTTAGGGTTTTTCTTTTGTTTTGGGTTTTTTGCTTATTTTACCATTCTTGCCACTAGTATTGGTCTTAAGCTGTAAGCATTTGCCTATCTCAGCAACTTTTATAGGACCTTAAATAGGGAATGTCACTAATTGTATCTCAAAGATCCAATTTACAACATTGTTATTTTGGGGTACCAGTGTGTGGTGTGTTCCACAGTAGTACCTCTGAATAACATATTAATCTCTAAATAAGCCATGCGGTTGCCCAAGGAATATCAATGGTTTCTGAAATCTGGACATTTGATTTGTTGTACTGTTACCTGGTTTTGTCCTCAGCCTCCTACTAACAGGGTTGACATCTAAAAAGGTATATTGGCAAATGACTCCATCCATTTAGTACTTAAGGATTGTTTTTGTGTTTGCAGCTTCAGAATTTGCCTGGCTTGCATATTGTTTTCTAGTCTCAGTTCACAAACTCCTCTCAGTCAGAATGCACTATGCTAAGCCAAGGTGAAACAAAGGAGCAGGAAAAGAAATTGCTTATTTTCTGTAGCTTCTTTCTGGAACTGTACACAATTGATTGTGTTTGGTTTTTGTAAAGCTCTTTACAGCAACAGTTCCGGCAAGGGCTGGTTTATTTTCCCTTAGCCATGATGTAGAGGAAGATGCTGTAACACTGCCTGATATGTGCCCTGTGAAGAAAGACTTGAGGTCTGGCACAAGTATACCCTGAGCTCTTTTCACATCATTCTGTGGTGTGTGGCAGGCAGCAGTGTTTTGCTACAGCACAGTTACCTGTTAGAACCACCTATGACCTTGCCTGAATATGAATATCTTACAAGAGGGGAAAAAAATGCAGTACAGCATGAGTTCTACCAGACAAGAAAGTACTTGACACTCGGTTATTTTAGCAGCACCAAAATTCTGAAAAACAATTCACTCTGAACTGACAGTCTGAAATTATGCCTCTCATGTTGTCCGCAACTGCACTTTCTTTGTTATCCTGGCACTGTTGTTCTTGTATCTGAGCTTTCTTAAATGACATCCGAATGACCGTTTGCATGCATGCCACACGCACGATTTATTTGTAGCTATCTGGTCTTGAATTGAAAGAACCCCAGTTTCCATTAGCAAATCATCAAAGTTGGATGGTCCCTGTCTCTAGAAGTTTTAGTAGATGTAGGCTTATCATAACGTGTTGAAATTATCTCTGATAATAATCCTTCTCTGGGATTTTAAGGGAATATCATCATCTGTAGTCATGATTAAACTGAAGTTGGAGGAGCAAAAGAAAGACAGCGACCAGAAATACCTTGTTTATAAGCTTGCATCTCACTTTGTTAAAATAGCTTCTTTCATTCTCTGGATGCTAATTATGTGAGACTAGTTTCACAAGCTTAAAAATTTTTAATTAGGTACCTCAATTGTAGTTCTTTTAACAGCAAAGGATAAGATAATTGGATGCCACGTTACTCCTGTGGTATGAAACAATAAACATAAAATTTCCTAAAGCTCCTAATTCTTTTATGAGTAGATTCACTGAAATTCAATAGAGGCCAGGTTCCCAAACCACTCTTAAGTAGCTTTGGAAAATCCCATATCAATAAATAACTTGCATACTTTGAAGACGAGCTGCCATGAGGCTATTGGAGGTAAATGAAGAAAATGCTGGACATGAGGGAAAAATTGTGTTTTCACCTTCCGTAGTTTTGCTGTATGTAGTTACTATTGGAGAAGGAGTCTGTGACATAAAATAGCTGCTTACACCTATTCTTCAGCAAGATACTTGACCATGTTACTGGTCATATTTAAACTGCTTTGAGGTGATGAATGTATACTCACTTTTTCTCTCTGAATCAGGATCTTTCATATCAGTAGCGTAAAACTTGACTTCTAAAGCTCTTATGGGAAACGAACCACAACAAAATGACAAATGTCAATAAATTTTATGAAACTGCTGCTAGTTTACATAAAATTAAGTTAAATGCTTAATGCAGCAATACTATGGTTTTATGTTAGCTGGTGAGAAGAAGTGCTACTGACAGAACAAGATGAATGTTTTCAAGTAGGATTAACTTTCCTAATACCATTTTTGCAGATCTGAAAGAAAACATGCTTCCCAATGAGCATCTCCTTGCAGGTTACTCTAGCAAAGCTAATGTGCTTGGTAACCAGTGCTGAAGAAAAGATGTATAAAGATGTGTTTATTATGGCGGGTGTTTTTGCCATCCTATTTTCTGGCATATAGTCTCTCAGGTCTGCTGTGCTTGATCCTGTTCAGATAGGTTTTTTTATTGTCTGCCCCCTTTCCCTGTGGTGAACACCTGCATGACTGCTACCTGGGCTTCAGCTTCTGACCTCTGCTTTCTCCTTACTCTGTCATTTGGGAAAACTGCCGTGCTCGGCCCCTCCAGGAAAGGTCGTTTTGCTGGTGTGATGGGATTGCTGATGTTCTGGTAGTTAACCGAATATTAGAGCAAACAGTCTGGAAAGGATGAATGTCAATGGTGCTCATGCCCTCTAAGCCTTTTGGAAAGGTTATAGAGAAGCACCCCACTGAGACAAATCCCGCATTGCAGTCGGTCTGGAGGAGTTCAGGTTGTTCCGCTGTGGCGTTTGGAACTGGTGTTGATGAGGCCCAGTTGTCTTTCTGAGAGGGTTTGTACTTTGGGGATGTTCCTACGTTTCTCACCCTCACCACTAATTCTGCTCTGAGCTGCCCCATCCTTGGGTGCAGGGGAGCACTCATCTTGGGCCAGGGAATAACCTTTATGTTTTTGCACTTACTTTCTGTCACGGCCAGCGTTTAAGCAATGCAATTGAGGCCCTAGAGAACATTTAGAGGCAATTCCTTTTTATAATTTCCCAACAGACAGTAATACTACTTCTGAGACATAAGCACATTGTCAAATTACTGGAATACATGCATTACCCTTCTCTGAATAAAACTAGTTCGTTCATTTTGTGTGAGTGACTTTGAATACTGGGTGTGATTAAACATATGACCGTGGCCCTACTATGGAACTTACTATTATTTGGACTCGTACCGGGTGTGTGTATCTGGGTGTTGGCAGCCAGGGCCGTGGGGGCCTCTGTGAGGAGAGGCCGGGGCTGCCCCGTGCTGGACACAGCTGGTTCCAGCCGGTTCCACAATGGCGCCAGGGCAGGGCAACGCTCTGGGAAAGCGTATTTGAGAAAGGGTGAAACGCTGCTGGGCACTGAGGAGCGAGGAAAGAAACAGGCCTGTGAACACCCAGGTCAGAGGAGGAGGAGGGGGCAGAGGTGCTGAGGTTCCCCTGCTGCCCGTGAGGGGACCGTGGAGGAGCAGGTGGATGTTTCCTGAAGAAACTGTGGCCTGTAGAGAGAAGCCCAGGCTGGAGCAAGTTCTCCTGGCAGGGACTGCAGTCAGGCTCTGAATTAAATTAATCTTCGTCAACTTGAGTGTGTTTTGCCTGTGTCAGCAACTGGTGAGTGATCCTCTTGTCTTTATCTCAACCGAAGAGCTTTGCTATCTTGTTTTCTCCCACATGCTGTTGAGGGGGAGCGAGTGAGCGGCTGGTTGGGCATCTGGCAACTGGCCACAGTCAACCCACCACAGGCCTATCTCTGTCTGATCCCGGTATTATATGGGCTGTATAGACTCAGCCTTGCAGCGCTGAAAGCCAAGCAGATGTGCTGGCCTAACACTGAACGCTGGTGTAGTGCTGAACATGAGCTGATGAGTCCCACCAGGAGGAGGTTATATGGCTTTTCCTTGGAGTGGTGTTGCATAATACCATCTGAAATATGAAATGACTAACTTTGTGCCTGCTTGTAATTATTATTTTTAGGGTTTTTTTAATAGTATAGGATAGTTCTATGTGTCTATGATAACTCTAGGGAGTGGAGTAGGATAGGAAGATCAGATTGGCAAGAGGGAACGTTTGAAAGGATAGATAACAAAGTGCTGAGGAGTGCCACGGTACGCTGAACACCTGTTGTGTGTATCCTATACCTTGTCAGCCAGGTAACGCTGTGGGAACTAAAATTTGCACCGTACTAAACACAAGGATCTTGCAAGAGCGAGGTGTAAGTCTGTTCAACTGGTATCAGAATTATAGTGAATCTTGTTCCTGGTGACTTGTCCAGGCACTGCTGACTTGCCTGTAAAGGGTTAGCAACAGGGGCTGGGCTTCCAGCAGCATTCATTTTGTAGGAGGTTGCAATTTCAGTTTTGTAAACAAAAAATACTTTTTCTGTATTTTTGAAAGTGACATGCAGTCAGGTAAACATCGCAATTTAGCAGGGAATAGGATTACCTGCTTCTCCTAATTATTTTTTTAATCATTTTAAAGACTAAAAGCATCCAATAACTACTTTTAATAGTTTATTTCCTATTATGTGATTCATTTCTACTGTGTTCCAGTCTGAATGTTCTTTAACAGTCCTTCACATAGTCCACACACCCAGTCCTTTTCAGCCAAACATAATTGCCTTAAAAGCTAATTGAAGACTTTGCAATAGATTTTGGTGATCATTCTGAAGTTAGTGTGTTACATGTGCAGATATTCAAACAATTATTTACAACTTACCCATATAAACAGTTACATTAACTTTTATTATAGGCCAATAGGTTTTTGTAAGGCTAGCTCATTTCTGGTTTACTAGTAACGATTCACGCCTCGCAAATGTGGAGCAGAAGAACTGTGTGGTGCACAAAAAGTTTAAGAAAGAAGACTTCCTTTGGTTTTAAATGCTTTGAGCTCATATGAAAAGAACTTTAGACAAGATATTCCCTTGTACTCCGGAAAGAGCTGGAGTTTATGTGAACATCTGAGTACATAAAATGCAGCATCAGATTTCATTTTGCCTTTCCACATGGCCCAAATTTTTCAACATGTTTATTTATGAACTTGAGGGGGGGTGTGGTGTTCAAAATCACAGCATCTCCAGTCTATTTGAAAGATGAGAGTTGCACAGGGAATCATGGTGTCGTTATTGCACAGAAACTCAGCATCCCTGGCGAGGTCCAGGTTCAGATAGGTATAATTTCTGTAGCTCTCCAGCTGCATATTTTCTTTTGTAATAAAGTATGCAGCAAGAAGTTCAGGATTGAAGGACTTAAAGGTCATTGTATCTCTCAGTGACATGGTCATTAGAAATACTACTACTACTTTTTTTTTTGGTCTACAGCTGATTATCCTGTGCATGGTTTTCCAAAAGTGGTTCATGGGGAATTCAATTAAATGATTGCCGACAAAATGAGCCTCTTTTAAGGTCTGTGGAAACATGCAGATATAATACAAGGCCAGGATACAGCCTTTGAAGGATGATGCCCAATACCTAAAACTCTGAAACAGCTCATTTGTGGATTAATTGCTTGCTAAAATTGCACTTCCTACACAGAAGCAGATCTAATGGGATATATACTCATAAGACAAGAAAATGAAAAGATCAATCTTTTGAAAAACCTATAGAAGTGTTTCATACTTTGACCAAGATTTTATTTTCAAGTTTTTAACCCAAAGTGATTTTGTTTTCAGAACTAAGCTATCAATTATAACCCCCCAAAAAAGTGCAGATGTGCCAAGTCTTTCTAGCTCTCTCCACAGTTTCTCTTTCATGAGGTTGTGCTGGCTGTTAAGCCTAAACTAATAACTTGTTGGTTGTTGTTTTCAGCTTTGACCTTCTTGACAGTCTTTGGCCACAGATAAGATGCGTGTTTCAGTGTTAATCACGGTTTGGCCATCTTTCAGGTGCAGATGCAGTCCTCTCTGGTTTCATGGGAGGGATGCACTGTCAATTCAGGAGACCCCAGTGAGGAGCTAAACAATAGCACTGTGGTTGAAAGAAATGGCACCAGCGAGTCTCTAAGATACACAGGCAAAAATACCTGTCTGCCTGAAAATGTGGGGCAGTTACTGATCATTAGGCAAGTGACGGAGGGGAGAAATGTGAGGTTGCAGTGTGGTTTGTTGGGGTTTTTTTGTTTTGTTCTTTTTTTGTGTTTTTGTGGTTTTTTTTTTTTTTAAGCAGCTTGCTATTTTGTTCAAGGTGTACTTAATTTAGTTTGATGTGTACTGATTTCAACTTCTTTCCATGGTGTTTTTTTGTCCCTTTTCCCATGCACGTTTATTTGTGATCCATTTAATTGGCATTCTCTTTTACAGCTTAACAATTTTATTACTTTCTTTTTTTCCTCCTCTTTGCTTTCATATTTATGTCCTTGCAACTCTTTCAGGGCCTTCTGTACTTGAGTTCTCTGTATTTTCCAACTCCAGCTCTGCATTTTCCTAAAATTTTTTTGTTTAGCCCTAATCTTTACTGTTGCTTTCTTCATTATTTTTGCAGTTCTCTGACTTTTTTCACTTTTTTTAGTTCTGCTGACAAAACTACTAAAATTACTATGAAAACTGTCTTTCATCCTCTGTGTTCCTTTATTTTTCCTCTGTCACCCTATTCCCTCTCATAGGTCTCATTCTTTTCACTGATGTCCTAATTCTTCGTGCTTCATTTTCTGTCTTGGTTTTTATCTTGCCATTAACAGTCCTTTGTCTCTTGCTGTCTTGTCATGCTACTGCTGTTCAATATTCAGCATCAGGAAAAGAGAGTATTTTGGGAAATGAGGAATGCACCTTAAGCAGGATAATTCAGCCAAATATCAAGATGATTGGGAGAGCGTTGATTGTTAGGCTGTTATTGCACTCTCTACCAGGAACAGCTTTGGTAAAAGGGAGATAGACAAATTATTGTATCACAGCATTGTCTATTGATTAGGCACTGATAAAATTTTAAAACATATTTAGAAAAAAGCATAAGTACGTAGCATCATCAAAAGCCTTTTTGTCTTTGGTGTTATAAAAAGGTAATTTTTGATAATGCAGGGATTTCTAAATTACAGCAATCTTATGTATGAAATTTCTTGTTGAAAGATTTTTATCTGAGGTAATGCTACTTCGCTGTGAGCCCCAATTGCACTGAGACTCATTACAAATATTTATAATTATAATGATACATCTGGCCTGTAGGTCTGTACTGGGAGAAATGTAGTGTATTTAAATAGGGGGCTGGATGGTGTTCTTTATTTGTCACTTTAAGAGTGCTAAAATGTAATAACCATTTTTCTTCTCAAAATTACTGATGAAAACAACTCTCATTAGCAAGCAGATGGCTTTCTGGAAGAAAAGTAAAATTGCTCTTTTTGAAAATAGGGCTGTGATTTAAAATAAGAATTTAGATGTGTTATTAACGATAAAATGCGCAGTAGTTTTAGTCAGCAAAGAGGGTACTTTGCTATGGATGAAGAAATAATGCAAGACAAAAACCTCTGCTCACAAAGAATAATGCATAACTATGACAAAGCAGTGCAGCTCGCTGTAGCCAGCGGTCTGGATTCAACTGTGCTACATTTTAGACTTTTAATAAAGCAGAAAAGGAAATGATGGACAAGATTTCATTTCAAAAAGTATCCTTCAGGATTCAGTTCCTTATGTTAACTTATGGATGTACAGATGCAATCCAGAAAGTCCGTGTTTTAGCAGCTCTTATTCATGCCCCAGTACTTCTGGGTGAAACTGTGCCAAATGAAACATTTTTAAGTCTGCATTGCTTAACGCCTTCATCTTACATTATTCAAAGATGCGTCAACATCCATGTGCATCTACTATGTAGGATTGTGAGCTCTGCCCTCAGAAGTAGGTCTTAAAATGTATATAGAACTTGGATATACCTAATATGAAATAATTGTGAGTTAGTTCTACTCACGAGAACAGGTGTTTATAGGATTAGACCGAAGTTGGTGTGTATCTGTTTCCTCATGGAGAATGCTAAATGAATTTTTACCATCTGACATTGATAACATCATTGAAGACATAGCTTCTGAGGAGGTGTATCAGTTAATGGTGTATTTGCAGTAATGTGAGTTGCTTCAAAGATGTGGCAAACTTATTTTTCATTATTGAAGTGTTGAAACAAAATCTAGGTGGAAAATTTTTTTTTCCATCTTATAATAATATTTATCTCTAAAGTGTTTCTTCTCTTTGCTTCACTTAAGCATTCATAAGTTTGCCAAGGCTACAAAGAGCGTCTCTCACTGCCTTTACGCTCAGGCTATAGAGAAAATTGATGTGGCATTTTCTAAATCATTCTGGCTTTTTCTTCTCTACTTCTATACCGGCCTACTGGATATTTTAGGTAATCTTTTAAACTATTTAATATAAAGTTGTCTAAGGTAGATCTCTAATGTGCTGTCGTCTTTGGCTTCTTGTTGCAAGAGGTAATTTAGTTTACAATTGTGCTGTGTAACCTAAAGCCGATGGTAAGTTCAAGTACAAAAACCAAGTACAAATAATGGGTAATACAAGTAATAGATATCTGCTCTACTACTAAGATCTATAGTAAAATATCTGTTCAGTACAATAACAAAGATACACTATTCTTACTGAAATCTGTCTTCTCAGACTGTATTTTTGGTAAAATAAATATCACCTGATGTTGACCTGGCTTTCAATGAACTTGTCTCTGATGTCCTCACCCCCTTCAGTCCAGAGTGGTGCTGGTGGCCACAGCTCTGCTTTCAGTCCCTGGAAAGTCACGTACGGGAGAACGCGCGGTGAGCTGGGACCGCAGGGCAGCATTTGCCTTGTTCTGCATATAAAATTAATAAGGGAACCTACTCAGACGTTGGATTTTCCATAATAACAAATGCTTTGTTTCATTGATTTGTAATTCCTTGTTCAAAATGAGACAATTCAGTTTAATAACAGACTTATTTTCACAGTTGGGTTTTTATTCAGTAGCGCAGTAGTAACTTCTCTATCCAAGACAGAGAATAGTCTTCTCTCTCTCCACCTTACCCAAAGCTGTTTTTTTTTAGTTTTTTATTTATTTTTGTGACCTGCATGCAGATGTAAGTGTACTGAAGGCTGACGGTTTTACTCATTAGGCTCCTCAAACGCCAAATCTCATTTCACTTTGGCTGCACTGGAGATGTCTCTGAGGTCAACCAGGTCAAAGCTGCAGTTGCTGCAAGTAACTGTATAATTTCTTTCCTGCTAACAATCCTGGGGATTTGAATGCATCTGATGAATAAGGTCAGTTGAACTGAACTATTTTTGTGTTTACAAAATTATTTAATTTGCCTTGTTCTTATCTTCCTTTGCAGTGACTTTGGCCTGGCCTTCCACCCTAGTCACTTCATGATATGTAGTGGATTTCATGCATATCCTGACTATGTGACTTCATAGCAGAAGGAGAAAATTACAAGAAGATCATTAAAGTGTGAAATTAAATTCTTAAAGATAAAACATCTAAAATAGCTAAAACATTACCCCAAAAACAAACAGTGCAATTGATCCTACTTAATTACATGCTTAATAATTTTATACCAATGTAAAGCACATTGCCAATGTACTAATCCATTTCAGTTTCACTGCCACCAGATTTCCTCCTTCTTATTTGCTTTGAATCTCATCATTATCATGCACATAAAACTAGTATTCTTAGAATTTTTATAGTATTATTTCCATACAAAATGAGGAAAAGTCTAATATATGAATACCAAACAGCTCATTAACATGGTTTGTAATATATCTATTCATGATAAAAGCAGCTGAGAAATGCTGATATAAAATAGTACTTCAGTCCCAGAGTATATCTAAGATTAGAAGAATCATGCTTTGGATAATAAATACTTCAGGGAAAACATGAAATCTTAAATACAAATAACATCAAATAAAGAGCTTTGTATGCTTAATTAAACACATTAACAGATGCATTTATTTCAGTTAAATAATTAATATATTACTAGTACTGGCAGCAAGAAATTTTTTATGATTTAAAAAAAGTAACCTGAAAGGTTTTTATTTCAGGAGAAAAAATTCTGCCTTTAAAAGACATTAAGGACATTTTTATCTGGAACTGGCACAAAGATTGTTAATGATCGCATTACACAGCAAGCAAAATGTGTGGAAGAAGAGCCTAATCTACCATATCAAGAACCCTGATCTTTAAATTTGCTCTATATGGGCAAGCCGCTGTCTCCAGCGTAAGAAACAGGATTGGCTTGGAAACAGTTCAGGTGATGAACGGTTCCTTCCCTATGAATGTGCATTAAGGTTTGGTCCTTGAAGTTATTGTCTCCGGCCTTTTACCCGTGCTTTTTGTGTCCAGGCCACAGGAACGGGCTGTTGTGAATTACCTGTCCAAAACTGTCTGTAGGTTGTGTGACAGAGAAGAATTCTGCATTCACAGCGAGCGTTTGTTAGAAGTTGGAGCTGAAATTTAGGAAGGCGTACTGCAGGATTAAATTATGTATTTGGGGTTTAAGTTATCATCAATTTGTATTTTAGTACAGATTTAGTTACGTGCTTCTTCCCTTTCTGCAAGCTTTTTGTACTGACCTAAACCAGAGTCTTTTGCTACTGTTTAGTTGCAGTTGTGCCATAACCATTCAGGTTAAATTTCATATTCGATCCCAGGATTCTAACCTATGAAGAAACACTTCTGACAGCTTTATAAAGGGGTCAGGTGTGGTCCTTAACCTTTGCTCAGACACGAAATTATACAAAATATAATTAAGATCAACATATAACAATGTCTGGTCTTCTGAAATGTTAATAAATAAACATCCCACAAATTATTTCTATTAGACATGCACCTGGTATTGTTGACAGAAAATACTACTCAATACACTTTCTACACTTCTGAATATTGAGCCCCAAATTGGAAAACTCCCACTTCCATATTTTATTTCTTTTTTTTAGATGAACAAAAATTTCTCCTGCAGTTTTCAGATTGGTTTATCAGGGACAAGTCACCAAAGCAGGGAAAATGGAAGATCACTCAGAGGGAGAATGAATTCATATACAAGCAAGGTAGAACACATACTTGTACAGAAGGTTGGTACAAGGACTGTTCCTGCTGCCCCTTTTTGCTTGTGAAGGAGAGAGCAATCCTGCTGCTGGGCTTGGGCATAGGGCTGTCCTCCAAGTGTCCCTTTCATCGTTCATGAGCATTGTTCATAATAATGGTACAGATAAGCAAGAGTATTAAAAGAAGTCATTTCATAGCACTGTTCTTTAGTCTGCCACAGGAAGGGATGCTGGAGCAAGGGACTTGGCTAATTTCCTGTTTCTATGAAGTATGGTGATATTTGGTTCAAGGATGTATATGGATTTAAATGTTTTATTTAACATTCTTTTGTATTTCCCTAGAAGTACTGGGAAAATGTGAAATAGATAAATGCTTCTTAAGCTAGAACAAGGTTAACTTTGACTAAGCTAAGCTTACAGAAAAAGTGATTTGGTGGTTGGCTTTTCTTTTGAGCTGATGATAGGTTGAAATGACGCATATAATATTCCTTGACCTTTAAGACCGGTCTCTTTGTTTTTTGGCTTGCCGCTGTCAGAACTAGTACCTAGAAAGATGAGGGCACACGGTAGTTATACAGCCAGCATCTATAACGCAGCCGCAGCTTAGCGATGTAGGAAGCAGAGCTAATGCCGGTGCAATGATCTGCTGCAGGTGCCCATTTGAAAAGCCTCAGGAAGGCTGTGTGGGACAAATGGCTGAGGAGCCCTTGGCCTCACGAGGGGAAGCTGTAAATGGAGGAGCGACAGGATCTAATCAGTTCCCAAGTCTTCCAGCAGCCTACACAGGTCAATGCAAAGCGGGCAACCTTTACACCTCACGCCAGATTACGAACGGCTGCTGCCAAACAGTGACACATGCAGTCTCGCACTCGTGATTCACCTGCCCCTTCCTGATCTGCCAGACACTTACTCACAGAGTATTGTTGAGTGCTTTTCAGCTCCTTTTTTTTTTTTTTTTTTACAGTCAAACAGCTTTATCTTGTGGTCCTGTCTCAGTGTACAATTTTTTTTTTAAAGGGATTAGTTTTCAAAGTAGTTGAAATACTTTAATTGTGAGCAATCCAAGCCTAGGAAGGAAGAGAAGATTGCACTGATCTAGACAGCTGAGTTGTTTTTCTGTGGTAAATCATAAAACCATAAATCATGGTATGTTTATTCCATTTTTCCATGACTCAGCTGTATTTGTGGCCATATTTTAGTTGCCAGCAGGGTTACAATTTTGAAAGCATAAAAAAATAGTGTGAGATTAAAAGAATTTTCAATCTGATTTTTGTATGACAGTAAATAGCTGAAAAACTTCATGCAGAGTCAAGGGGAATGTTCCTTTTCCATTGTGGAGAAGAATGCTAATAGATGTATAAAATTGCAACTGAGGAGTCAATTGTGTAGAAAAAGCAGTGATGCAGCACCCATAATTACCTCAGATTTTCATTTTTTTAAATCTAGATTTGGACTTCCTCTGTGTTATGACCCTCATTGGAAGGGGTTGGTAACTTAATAAAAATCTCCTAGTGCTTGGAAGATCGATGTGAAAAGTTACTCAGAGCAGAAGGTGGTGTTGGATTTACGGTGCTTCTGTATGGCTGTCTCTACTGGGGAGCTTGGCTTTGTGATTGAGCTCTGATTGTATTTTACTGGCTGTGCAGGGGAGCACTACATCAGACCTACTTTTATTTATGTTTGAATTTAAAGATTTCTTTCTACTCTCAGGAGTGCAAAAGAACCTTCTCATAAATATGTGTGTGTATATGTTTCTGTAACAATCTACTTCTAATTGTGTGTTTTGTGTAAGGAGCTCCATACTTGTAAATGCACGGGTAAGCCAGTTTAAGCCAGAAAGCAGATCTTGTGCTACTCTAGCCTAAGACTGAATCCCATCTCTCCAGAAGCGCATCTTACTATCTTGATTAAAGTTGTTTATATACATGAGCTGTCTGTAGCCCTGCAGGTCAGTAGGGTGGTACTAACCTGGTGTTACTCTAGTATGGTACTGTGTGTACTTTTACAGGGAGAGATCAGAGGGTTTGCCCCGGGTAGTGCTGTTCCAGTGCACAGGGGTAGGCAGGAGTCCTTCTCAGGCACAGGCTTACTAGTGGCACAATTTAATGATACCGGGACATTGAAGAGATTTTGTCTTATACCAAATATATGCATCAAGTTGACAGTAAATCTCCTTTAGCAACTGAAACTGCCAGAAGAAAAAGTATATGCAAAAACCCCAACCATTATCAGCATAGAAACATGCCAAGTACCAAAGCTAATTCCTATCGCCATGTGATGGCCTTGGTAAATGTATTACACCGTGTGCCCACTTTACTGTCATTTATAATGACAGATGCATCTTAGCAAGATGTTTTTAGCTTGTTAAAACTGCATTAGTTAGTCCACAGCTAGCAGTAATATTTGGACAGTGATCCATGCCCGCCCCAATAAACTGCTCATGAGGCAGTGATCTTTGGTGTAGGCCTCTGTGCATGGTTCTGCTGAGCTCATTAAGATGTCTTAGCCTTGTAGAAGGTATCAGCTATATTAAGCACACAGTTCTGGCAATAAAAACAAATGCAGCATGGCATGGAAATACATTAACATCCCCTGGTTCACTGTAGCATCGTGTTTTCAGGGAAACAAACAAAGGCGATACAATAAACTGAGCTGGCATCAGCCCAGTTAGTCTCAGCGAATGGTAATGGCTTTCACAGGGTTGAGGGTTGGGTCATCTGCATCATTAATATTCCTCTAAAGGCGTGCAGGATCTTTGTTGTTGAAATAAGGAGTAAATAAAATAAAAATTACAGATCCTTGAAGTCTGTACAAGACCTTTATGCTGGAGTATTACGGAGAGGTGTTCAACAAAATAAAAGGCTCAGAAGCCATGTAGATTGTTTTTTCTGGGAGCTGTTAGGGCTTCCTCCAGCCACCCTTAGCACAGTTTGCCACTGATGCCACTGTGGTGCTTACTGTGTTGCTGCTACTTGTTGTTATTGACTACTCAGACATTAGTTAAAACCAGTCTCTTTCACGTGTCTGCTTTGCTCAGCGCCTGACCTCTGAGCGCTCAGCGTGACTCACTAATAAACCGTGTAACAGCAGTTACACGTGGCCAAAACATCTCAAAATAAAATTCCTCTGTCTTATATTTTGCCAAACAAATGTAATGGTGTGTGGACAAATCAGGAGGAGTGTGGCTTGTGCAAATTAATGATTTTTCACTAATCTACGTGGCACCCTCCATTGCCACCTGGATAGCGGATTTCATCCTCCGCAGCAGCTCTGGCAATCACTGGCTGCTTTTTAGCTGGTGTTGGGAAAGATTTTACATGTACGCAGAGTCTGCTTCCAGTTTGGGCTTCATGAGTCGCTTGTCTACAGAGCTCAAGTGCTCTTTTGAACTTTTTTTGAAGTTTGGTTTGTAAATCCTCTATTGGTAATTCTTTTTTCTTACTTTTTTCCCTCCCTCCTCCTCCAGAGGGGCTTTAACAAGGCTGTTTTAGCAAGGATGGTGTGAGGCTGATTGTGAAGTGCAGCTAATTCTGGCACCTTGTAAATATCAAAACAACACATTTTGTTTTTACGCTAATGTGCTAAGGTCAAAATTGCCTTTCTGTTTGAATAGGTAAGCCTTTCATCTTTGTAATATCTACAACTTAAAGGCAGCAGGAAGAAAACAGGAATTTTTAATGTTGATATGATGATGTTTCGACTTACTCTCTGAGGAAAACTTCTGAAGGCAAAAATATAAAATGATGGTATGGCATTCTGGTGTATGCCAGCTTGTTTTGAGTACTACGTATGGAGGTATGTCTGCTGCTTTGTGGCCATGGTCCTGTAAAGGAACTGGTCAGTGCTCTTCTTGGGGCTGTTCATAGCTCTGTGATTACTCTTGTTTCAGGATTGTTCTCTCTTTTAATTAAATCCCTTCAGCTTCCAAACTCTCTACTGAGATTGGAGTCTGATCTCTGGATGTTTCTGAGCAGTAGATTTTTCATATTGCTACCTCAGTTGGCATGATTCCCCCAGTATCGTTGTATCTTTCTTACTTCATGTGTGCATCTTTTTAGATCTCACACTCCCTCAGGGCATACAAGATCACTAATCTAAGTCCTCAGTTCTAGCTCACTACTTCCTTATTCTTGCAGTTTGCTGTGCAGTAAAAATGTCATTGTTGCTTGAGCACTAATGTATAATTTAAAAACAATAAATACCCCATTTGCCGAAGGCTAATAGTCTATTCATTTTGTGCTGTAATATCACCTGTTACTTCTGTGAAGAATTTGTTTTCTGAGGAGGTGATTCTGTGATCTTTGCTAAACTGTGCAAACTCTTGCAAAGTGAAATCATTTCAGTTCTTTCATCTCTTTTTGAGCAGCCTCAACTGTCTGCCTTTTCATGGATTTAGCCTGATTGCCAGACTGCCTCTGCATGCCAGGGCAACCACTTGCCCCAGGGCAATGCGTTCAGTGGTGGAAACATGGTAAAACCTGACTCTGGCTCTAGAGAAACTGGTGCTGGTGCTGCGTGGACCCCCCTCGAGTGGAGGTTGCCTTGAGGTGAAGGGTACCAGTATCCTTTGGTGACATCCTCCAGTGTGAGGTGGGGAATGCACAGGTTTTGCCTTATACTCAGCATAGCTTGAGTTAATGTTGTTTTACCTCCAACATGTTAATCAGTGCTGTCCATCTGTGTGAATTGTAGTCCTTAAGTTTGGCATTTTTTGGTTTTATTTATTATTTAAGGGCCAACTCACTCATGAGGAGTGTGGTTCCTCATTTTAGTCTTGCATTACTTCGAGTCTCTTCCATGTTTCCACTTTCGTTTTGTAGTCTGTAACACTAGAGAAATATAGCTCACTATTTTTTCTTATTAAAGTGGAATGCAGTGGTCCTTGAGTTCCATAGTTTCTTTTTCTAATGTGAGTCAACTGACAAATTTTTGCTGTTTTAATAGAATTTTCACCTCATGTTTTGAGAGACAGAGTAGCCTGTAATGGGCTCTACTTCAGCCTATGTCATTAAAAAAAGTTACACAGTTACAAATGTTATGCTTTAATTACTCAGCCAGGAAGGGTCTGAAGAAAGGTTGTTTAGGTGTGGCCATAAAAATGTGACCAGTATATTTCAGTATTAGTTTTGGCATAAAATAGGAACCACTTTCACACTCCTCCCAGAGACTTTTAAACACACAGATTCTCACATGCTAAGACAGCTCTGAGAATTTCCAGGAATTGTGAGAGAATAAAAAATGGTTGAGCCCCATCTTTAATAAGGGTTTTTTGCTTCAGTCTGTGAAGCACATTGAGTACAAAATAAGAAATGTAAATAGGTACAATAAAATAAGCTTTGCTTGATTTTAAAATGCAAAGTGGCACGTAAAGAATATAGGTCTATCTAGAAGGAGAATTTTTAAGGGAAAAATAGATGATATTTTATTATTTCCAGGATTGTCTCTGTTCAATAGTGAGGAAAAAAAGTGTTGTTTTTTTTTTTCTTTTAAAAGTAACGTGAAGTAAGGGATATCGTCAGCTTTTGTGGTGGGTAGTGGTATAATCAGTTTATCAGTCTATCAGCACTTGACACATATCTACTGGAGAAGATCTACATATATGAAAATAATCTGATATTAAATAAAAACTCTAGCTATATAGCCTCTGTGGAGTTCTGTCAATAGATGTCACAGATATCACATGGTAGATGTAGCTAGAAGCTAAAGCTTTTTACCTTATTTTAAAGGTGATAAGTCAGGTAAGGATTGACATGTATATACACACACGCACAGATACATACATACATACAGAAAAATCTCTCTTGTAGCGGTAGGTTATTCTGAAGACGGTTTATAATGGTACCACAAGTGAAATACATAGTGAACGTTGTGGGTAGAGAAAGACAAGATGGTTTGAATGGTGTGTTACCACAGTTCTAACAGAGCACCAAGCAGAAAGCATGGTGTGAAACCTGTGATGTTGCTGGGGGGAGAGTTAGAGAAGCTGAGCTACCACTGAGGTTAGAACAGTATCTGAGTTTGAATCAGCAGACTGATAGCTTTGAGAATGGCTGTATCTCTTGGTGACCAGACATTTTGCAAGTAAGTCACAATCAGTTAATTGTTTGAACAAATTCAGTATTTGGGGATTTTAAAAAAGATAAAATTTGATTGCCCATACCCATAGCCTGAGTCAGCAGCATAGCTATCAAGAGAGCACTGAAGTCTGTGAACCAGGACAGGGAAAAGCAGCAGTGAAAATGTGTGCTTGGCTAGATGAATTCCTGGCATAGGGTCCTTGTACAAACGTACCTGGCTCCTATACTGTCTCTGTAAGAAGTACTACTCTTTAAGGCAGGTGTTGGGATTTTTTTCCTTGAAAATTTAATAAACAGAATTAGTAAAATGCTTGGCCAATGTTTTTCCAGTAAGTGTTTTTATTTCACATTTCAAATTAAAAGGTTACAGTGATACTTGCCTTATAAAATGGCCTATAAAAGAGTATTAAAAACGTTCTAACCGCATATAGGACAAGAACAAAGTATATTGAATGTCAGAAATAGTGGGCAGAAGTAACGCTTATGGTGACTTCATATTTGGCAGGTATCTATCCCATCTATATTTGTTTATAGGTTTACATAAACATGTTGTGTTTCTTTCTCTGGATTTGAAATCTGTGTTGATTCTGGATCAGCAGTTTGTTAGACGATGGCTTTGCAACAACTGCCAGGCTTCTGTCATGTTGATGACAGAATGATATGATAATTAAACTATTGATCATATTAGGAATTCAGTCACAATTTAGTGAACTTTATTCACTTATATTCCAGTCAACATATTTCTTTCTCTCTTGTAATCATTATGTACTTCAAGACTCATGTGACAGCTTTTGGGATGCAGGTTTGTTAAAACTGTCAGCTAAGAACCACTACTTTAATGAGATGTTTGGAAAACAGTTGCAGTTTATAACAGGTATGAAGTAAATTAATCTGTTTACTGGCTTGGACAACTCCTTACTCTTTGTATCAGCAAAAAGTGCCTCAAAACATGAGGTGACCCATGTGATACATTGTGCAAAATAATAATGAAAGAGTTGAAAAAACTTTATTTCTTGATGAGTGATTGCTTATCATGGTAAAGAGGATGAGGATAAGGAGCATTTAAAGTTAATGGTTGATTACGGTTTAATGATAATGGTTATTACTGATGCACATAAATTGCTGATGAACCAGGAGGCACACTTCTAAGATTTCCTAAGTTTTTTAGAAAGTCTTTTATTTACAAGGTAGCAAATATAGATGCATGCATTTCTTTCACTGATCACAGCAGCATAAAATTATTAAAGGAAGCAGTTGCAATATTTATGGTGGCCTGCAGGCAAGCTGATTCAAAAAGATGCCAGACTGATGCCATAGTAATTTGCTAGAAGAGAAAAATGTGAAGATGAGTTCTTATTGTGAAACCTTCACAAGAAAAGTATGTGATGGATTTGAGTTTAGGAACGGAAAGGGAGCAGGAGCCTGAAGCTTTGGTGGTGTCCCTTTAACCTGACTGCAGGAGTCTGTGTTTGTTAGGAGTGTTAGAGCAGTGTTGTGCAGAGCATATTGAATTGGCCTGTTGGCACAGTTGTATATTTATCTTAGCTTCCTCTTACATATGACAGCAAAGGACTTCTTTCCTCAGCGTACCAGCCTGAGACAGTAGTGTGCTTACACATGTGTTTCTCAGGTAGACAGAATCTATAAAAACATATTTCAGAAGGAAAACAAGAAGATTGTAGTTATTTATGGCATTTCTCAGTGATCATAACATCATTGAGCTTTCTTTAAAGTCTTTTCTAAATATATTTCTAAATATATTTTTGAAGTAGAATACTGTTTTGATGTTTGCCTTTTTCACACTACCTCTTAAATGCCATTTTCAGCTTTCTTCCATAAAGTAGCACAAATAAAGTTGAAGACTTGATCTACAACCCCCTTTGTCACGTCCTACAATGAAAAGATGAGCAGAAGGTAGTTAAAGCTATTTATCACAGCACACTTGGCAAGTCTGGGATGTGTTAAGTTAGGGAAATTGGCAACAACTTGTTCTCCACTCTTTACCTTATAAGACAGAACTAAAAGCATAGAGCCTTCTTGCTTTAGGAAGATACTGGAGATTACTACTGTATTTTTTATTTATTAAACTCAGAAACTGTTAAAGAGAACTTAGGACACTATGCATTTGCTTCTATTAAAAATTTTCTGTATAGTGCCTTTATTTAACAAGTATAATTTGCCTTTCAAAGTGATTTTTTTTTTTTCTTTTTTAACTGTCTGTCAAGAAAATGTTACGTATACCTGGTCATTTCAGCCACTTACTGTGCATGCTAAATACACTCAATAAGCATTTCATTTAGCATTAATGGGATAATTATTGTATGTGAAATACTGATTTATGATAAAAGACACATTTACTAGGATCTGACATTTGTTCAATTCATTACTCATGTTAGATAGCAATTAAACTTTACAAGGTTATTTTAAATTGATCAGTACAGAATTTTTGTAACAGTAGTTACTATAATACATGTGCAGCGATACATCATCTACAGCTACAGCGCCACGTTAACCAAACATTAATTTTAACTCGTGTCTAGACATTCATCTGCTAATTATAGCTACTCATTGTTTACAATATGTTGTAGCATAGAAGGCAGAATATTGTTATTAGGTATAATGGGTGTTTTGGCCAAGAATGGTTTTGAGCTACATTCTATTGAAACCGGTGACATGGTGCTTTTGGATCTCTTGATCATGTAGCACATTGCACACAAAGGCTATGTAATAGAATGGAAAATATGTCAGAAATTTTGTTTCTCTGAACAACAGTGCAGACAGACATAAAGCCTGCTGTTTTTTGTGAAAGGCACTTTTAGCACCTCCAGCTTTAGTCTCCAGTTTCCTTAATCGCCTGTACTTTTGGGGAGAGCCCTGGGGAGTTACTGTTTCATTCTAAAATTCCTATTAAATAATGCATAAAGTCCCTGTCTGTCCTATGCAAAGTCAGAGAAAGGGAACACTAAGTTTCATTTTGAGAATAAGGGTGTGTTAGACAAGAAGCTGACCTTCCTGTTGATCACTGCCTTTGAACAGTGAAGGTTCTCAGCATTCCTGTAGAGAAGAGTAATACTGTGCTGGGAGAGGGATATTGAGCTCAAACAAGGGAGGCAAATGAGCAATTGTGTAGCTTGTATGGGATTCCCGAGCTGCCTCTATAGCTTCTGCCAAGATTTCATGTTGGCGAGCTCCCTGTGGCTGTTGAACATCTTGAAGGCAATGGGCAGCTTTGGGCTCCCTGTCGCCACGACTGCCCCGGCAAATTCTTGTTCTTCCAACCAACGATGACAACAGTTGGTCCTGAGTAGCTGAGGAGCCAAACACTAAAACTCTTTCACTTTTGACTTGTTGCTTGCTATTTCATTTCTTTCATGTGCTTAGTAGCTGTTGAAATTCCACTGCAGCATAGCTATTTCCCCCCCCCCCCCATTTTTTTTTCCTCCAAAAAATAAAAGGGAGGTATAAAAAGAACAGGATGCCGAAATTAGAGGATACTCTAGAGACTAGAAAAGAGAAAAAAGGAGCCTGGCCTTGGGAGGGAGTTGAAAGAAGAAATCTTCACTTCAGCATTAAGTTATGGTTGTGAATTCAGAAAACTGATATATCCAAGCCTTTTAAGTCTGTTTTCTACCAAAGATGCCTTCCTGCTACCAAGATAATTGCTCTTTATTAAAGAGAAAAAGCACAAGCAGGATTTGCTGTATTTGGTTGAGGAACCAAAAATGCATTTTAGTGGGAAATGTTGTGGATAACCTTTAGTTAGCTGACAACTCTGGGTATTTCAAGGAAATCACATTTATGTACAGATTTTTAAGTTGGCATTATGACTGGTTAATAGCAATGGTATGAGGCTACAAATTGTTGAGGACTTGGGGAAAATAAGAAAATAATACCAGGTACTTAACCATAATTGGCAGGTTTTTTTAGTATCGAGGTTTGATTTAAAAAGGGGGGAAAAACCCAAACTTTTTGGGCAATAATTTGGAGGAAGATGCTCACACATCAGCCTGAAGTGATAGAGAAGAACAGCAAAGTGCAGAATGTTTTTAAGAAGTGAGTCTCATAGAGCATCTATGTAAAGTGCCCAAATTAATTCTGTATGTGAAAAGGGAGGGCTGGGAAGGAGAGTGGTTGTCATCAAAAAATTTGGATTTTGAGGTCAGTTCCTTTGATCACAATGCATTTTCAGTTGTCCTAATAGAATGATTTAACAAAATATATGGCAAAATATATTCTTACATATAGTAAGAACTCTACAATTACTGTGGCTGACCCTTGGTATTGCTGTGGCTTTTTAGTAACATTTGCCATAACACTTGGTTGTAATTTTGTAATCATGATGATATCTCATAGAATAAGATACAAAAACCACAAAAAGGTAAATGTGCTTTTAACTCTCAATACTTACAAATTCTAAGCATTTTTTTTTTAAGGAATCATTTTCTTGATCCTATGAAGGACTGTATGCCCGTGGTTTAGTGGGTGTGGTATACGAACTTGCTTATATTATTAGAAGTTTTTTGACTTGTAAAATTTCCCAGGATTAAAAAAGAATCTTTTGTGAAATTCAGATGGTTTCTCATAACTTTATGTATTAGAAAACTCCATCTTTTCAAGCCCTCTGAAATTGAAAAAAATTCTTGTAGAGAACATTAATCTCTTGCTCTGATTTATGTAACATATAAAATGTGTCCATTCTTTTTAAACTTCCAATTAAATATTCTCATGCATTGTTACACTGTTCCAAGGAGGAAAAAATTGAAATCACATGGAAAAAGAAGAAAACCTTTTTTATAAGAAAGACTTTTTACTGCTCTTAAAATTGCCAAGTTGGATTTTATATAACAGCTAGTGACTGAAACATCAGTTCAGAAATTAAAACTCCTCTGTAGTTTTGAAGTGTCATCAACTTCCCCATGACTTCTGGTTTATTGTTCTTGTGATTCCATAAAGAAATTAAAATAAAAGTTTATCACAAGAAGAGCACTGCAAATAACTTTATTTTTGTTTTTCTCTGATGAAAATGGACAACCTAAATCACTTGTGTTGATTAAAAAAACCCCATTGTCAGCTTTTTATTTTTTGTCTGTTTTTTAATGTTTAATGCAGAAAAATGTTTAATGTTTGTTACAGCAACATGAAACATCTCAGTTTTTTTGAGTTTTGGGGGGTCTGCCTCATTGATCTTGTGCTTCAGATTCTACCTGGTGTTAACTCCAGGCTATGATTTTTCTTTGTTCTTTTTTCCAAACAATTTATTTGGTCTGAAACTCCTTTCAGTTATCAGAATAGAAATGGTTCCCATCATATTTCTGTCCCAGCAATATACTCCTCCGGAGGCCAAGTATTTTCAGGCTTTGTGCTGCTTAAGATTGGAAATAGGTGCCTGCCTTATGCCACAAAAACTAAAAATGAGTGTATATTGTCAGTATCCTGAGCCCATGTGCTATTACAGGAGTAGATATTCTTAATATAACGTCAAAACGAATTATGAGCAGGTTTGATCAAATGCAAAAACAGAGCTGAGAAACCAGAATAAAAAAGGACAGGTATGTGCTTTTGGATTTTTTTCAGGTCTTCATTACCTTGAGTAACTCTACACATATAGAATGCGTCAGTGGAATTAAAAGTAGCATTTCCTCCCTTATTTTCATATTTTTAGCTTTCAAAGTTTAGCTCATATGTCTGCAGAACTTTCTAAGATAATATACTAGGATGAGGTTTTTTGTAGCTATAGCATAACTGATTGCATAGGTACTTTTGTAATAATTGGACTCTTTAAGCAATTTAAAAAAATGAAGTGTTAAATTTAAAAAAAAAAAAAAAAAGAGGCATAGTTCTGATTTTTCTATCAGTCAATTCATTTGTTTAACTAAGTGGAGAGAAATAAAATGCCCCAAAGTATGTCTTTTACAGAGGATTACTCCCACAGCATTATTTAATTTTGTCTCTATGTATCCTACTGAAATTGCCTGTATGCTTTCTTTCTTTATTCCTGTTTGTACATAAAGAATCTTATTAACACATCAGTAATTTGCACTCTAAATTCCCTTGAGGGACTGTATTTTTCCTGCACTTTTTATGCAATCTCCCAGGTGTTGGTGTTCAAAGTACAGTGAAGAAACCTGAGGTTTGCAAGAGAAATTCTCCTGTATCATTCAAGGCACTCATTCTTTTTATATTGAAGAAATGCAAAGGCTAATGTAATTGAAAAGAAAGTTATTGCAGAAATTGCTTTCTCTCACAAACTGGTGTCCTGGCTCTAGAAGTAATAGCAGATTGAAATGGGAAAAGCAAAGTTTTGCTTGCAGCAATAGGCCATAACGGGTCATCAGATCTAAGTGTTTTTACAGGTTTACATTCGGTAATTTTACCCTTTTAGCACATCCCTCTTTCTTACGCTGTGTTAATAAGTTCCTTATTTCTCTGGTTGTAAAAGGGACGCAGTGGGGAGAGAATTACCTTCAGAGAATAGCTGCTTTTTCTCCTTCCAGAGTTATAACCTGAGCTGTTCCTCTGCTTCTAGTAGAGACTCTCCTACCTCCTGAGGCAAGGCACTTGCCCAAGTATCCAGGATTCACTTTTTATGTTGTGTACAGGTTAACAATTCAGACTGGCAGTGAAATCCTCTGACTATTTCATGCTTGGCATGCCATGCTTCACAATGTCATCCACAGCACAGACTCCTCATGTACAGCCTGGTGTTCGGTGGGAACACGTTGTGGCTGAGCAGGACATTTACATGGCCATTTTCTTGTCCGCTTGGGCTGCCAGACACCAGGACAATTAAAGGCTACATCCACAGCTTTAAGACAGATGCCTGTCACTTAAGAAGTGTAAGTCCAGGCTTTAGGTCTTCAACAAGCAGCTCAGCTGCCACTCAAACTGGCAGTTTCCACCAGCTGCTTACGCTTTCCAAGGAATCGTGCTCTGCTATGCAGATTGTGTGTGACGGATTGGGTTATGTAGGAAATCCTGGTGGCAATTGTAGATTAAGTATTTGGCATTCACTAGAGCGGGACTGCAAGTGAGGCAGTTGTCATTAGCTGAATGTCCTGACCGGCTGGTTCTTGAATGTGATTTTTCACTCAAAATGCTCTTTTGACGCTGACCCGATGAGTATTATATAGGTAAAATGGAGCAGTGCCAGCAAGCAGAATGAGATTGCCAACTGCACCTTGCTCAGAGATGCTGTGTAGGGCAGCGGGTGGACTCGGGAAATGGGACATGCACGCTTAGACCCTTCTGACGTGGTCTGGGACAGTTTCTGAAAGGCAAGCTATTGCAGAGGTGTGGTGTTAGGGCACTGAATTGTGATTAAAAGCAGAAACGTGCTTTTATCTTATTCTCACAGAGTAAAGGACTGTATTTCATATCTGCTTTTTTATGTTTTAATTAAAGTTATGGAAGGATGAAAAATACAAGTTCTTATTAATCATAAATGGCCTTTCACCTGCTTCAGCACCTCAGTTCACTTTCTGCTATTCTTCTTTTAGGCTATGACAGACTTAGCATCTTTTAACTTAAACTAAATTATCTCTTGATTCTGCCTTCCCCTTCATCCTGCCCTGCCAGGGTAAGGGGTGGAAATGGACCAAAGGGAGACTTGAAATTCAGTTTCCTGAGAATAGCTTGGGCAGCCAAGCCACTGCTGGGGCCAGCAAGGCAGAGCCCCGTGGAGGCTGCTGGGCTGCTGCAGACCCAGGCAGCATCTCTGCTGGGGATGATCGCTGGTGGTCACCATTTCCCAGCAGCTGCTGTGCCTGCAGCCTCGGAGACCGCCAGCCAGAGGCCTGCTCCTCTATTGGCTGTGGGTGATACAATTTAGATCTGGGGGGAAAAAGAAGGATCCTTGGTGGTTTGGTAAAAAACAGCTTTTCTCAATGTAATGTGGGGACAAAAACAGGTTGTAAAATGCAAGCTTAATTGTAGTATTTTCAACCTCTGGCTTTTCCCTTCATGTATCTTTTTAGTGTATTTGTTTCCTGTAATATGCTATCTGTGTCACAGAGATTAAATCTTTGAAAAAGAATCGAACCTACTAAATGAAAAAATATTAAGAATCATCCTACACTTCTTAATATCATAGAGTCCCTCTAGTAAAATATCATTGTTAAAATTAATAATTACATTATATTTTTTTTTAACTATATGAAAGTTAATGCAGCGGGAATGTGGTTTATGGAGGAATTCTTTTTACAGAATTGCTTTCAAAAATTTTTCAAGTAGAATAGTATTCAACTGTATTTTTCAATTCAGGAAATATGTTTCAGTGGGAATTGTACTAGACTCAGAGAAAACTTATTATTCCAATGCAACTAATGTCTTTCACTTTTAAAGTCACAGTTTGAATGCTTTATCTGTGGAATAAGTATACTTTTAGTGGCTTTGCTATACTCATATCGCTTACAGCTATCATTTAGTAAAAGGGAAAAGACATTGATTTAAAAAAAGAAAATCCTGCCTGGGAGTAGATCCTATAGTTTGTTCTAAAACAATTAAATCTAGTGACTTCATTCAAGATGTAGCTTTTCCAGATCAAACATCCTATTTATGTATTACTGTTGCTTGAAGGTTGTGGAGAAGAAAACAAAAGTAGTTTTAATGTTAGCCACCAAAATAGAAAGGGCACACATTAATTTCCTTTAACCAGTGGGACCTGAACATAGGCACTGTTGTATAAAAGAAATTACAAACTCCTGCAGAAACAAGTTTCAACAGTCCATCTGGTGTATAAAATCGAAAAAGCTTACCCTCAAATGAGGAACAGGCTGGAGATAAAGTACAGCCGGTTCCACTCCCTGTTCTCTCTTAGCTGCTGTCCATGGAGGCCTGGGAAGGCTTTAATGCTGCTTGGAAATACTGGCTGCTAAAAGGCAGAGTAAACCAGGGAGAGCTGTGGAATAGCAGTAGGCAGGCTGAGACTGCTTTCAAATACAGAGGTTTGGTACACTGTACATTAGGAACAGCCATCCTTGTGTTGCAGTGTATTCAGAACTCGTGATTCACTGAGGAGGAAGACCTTGGAGACAGTGGTGGAAGTATGAAGAAGGAGTTGAAATCCTGAGTGATTTTCCTGCTTCCAGAAGAAGCTTATGTTTGCCCCTTTGCACTGGAGTTGGGGAAGGGAGAAGGGAGCGTGCTGCGTAAGTGGGGGCTTGCAACGTGCTGATTTGCTCAAGAGCCTTCCCAACCCTGTGCCAGTTGGCAAACTGGGCTTGTGTTCAAGCATCAGTCAAGAGATTATGGGATGAAATTGTTTTGCAAACAGTGCCTCTCCATGTGATTTTAATGATAACTCTACAACATCTGGCTGTGGCTTTGGAATCAAAGCTCATACATTTGCATGCCCTGATCCCTCCAGAAATGGTTATGCTCTTGGAGGGTGAACAGTGGACTCTGTATAAACACTACATCCATGGTTCATAATATCGCCTCTTTAGATTGTTTCTTAGCAGACCAGAACAGATATTTTGAAATCGCTTAGGAACATGCTAATTTTAAGAAACTTTGCTAAAAAATTTTCTATTTAATTGTGCCTGAGGTTGGTTGTTTTGTTCTTCTTTTCCAACTCTGTAAGTTTCTTACTGTTGTTCCAATCAGTTCTGTTCCACCAGAACCTGAAGCACTGCAGCCTTTTTGGTACAAACCTGAGATGCCAAGGACTCTGTTACATAGAGCTGACCTGAAACATGGACACAGAAGTTTGTATCTGGTATATACTGAGCTCCAAAACTACCAATTCTGATGGAATTGAGATGTTTCTGTCAAAAAGACTTAGAATATACATTCTTGTTTTCATGTTGAATTAGTAGTGAAATCTGAATATATTTATTAATATTTTTTTAAATTGTTACATTTTGGAGGCGGTTTCATTATCGCAGTGTGACCATTAAGGATAATAACGGGAAGATGGGAGTAGAAGTAGTTGTAACTGTCTAAGAGTCAACAAAGACAGCAAAAGGAAGCAAGTACAGAAATAAAATACCCTAATGTTTTAGAACCTAAGTAAACAGGAGTGTTATTGAATGCACTGAATGAAATCACTGAAATTTGTATGTAGCATAGGTGCATGTAGTATTTTATTTAGACGATATTTTTTAAAATATTTACAAAAATTTTTTTTTTTTTTTAATTTGATGTAGTGGTTAAATGAATAAGATATGCAGGACCTGCCTTAGGCAGTTGATTGGAAATACATTTATACTTACCAACAAAATACTTTTATATGGGCTCCCTTTAACTTTCAGTTATGGTTCTGTGATGTGGATTCCATGTTTCCATGGGAAAACTGAATGCTATTGCTGATACCTAATGAAATGCAGGGAAATTGCTCTTCTTTGTGCTGGAGTTTTGTTATCAATGGCATATTAGTTTGTGTAGCATGGGATATCAGAGCCTGCGGCTGCTGACCTCCACTGCTGTCCTGGGTCTGTCCCTCCTCTTTTTGGCAGGACACTGGCCATGCACCCACCAATTATTTTGAATTCATCCCCACGCCCAAGAAACTGCTTCATGAGGAAATTTAACTTGCTGAAATGGGGTAATTTTTTTTTTTTTAAATACATATTTACCTACTGGGCTTGCAAGTTAACTGATTCAGTGGAAGATCTGGAGGAAGGGAGGAGGTAGCAGAAGAGGAGCATGGACAGGGGAGGCTGCCCTCCTCCTGGCAGCACAGAGCCATGTCCTGTGAAAAAGCAGGCTCTGACCCTCTTAAACTCCATGTCCACACTGTGGCAACAGAGACCACAAAATGGTCTAATTTCCTTTATCTTGGGAGTGAAAGAAATGGGAGTGTGAGTGGAGAAAGATTTGTGATTTCTGCAGGGGAGCCAGCTCCCACCTGAGTGCATAGTCTGCCATGGTGGACTCCGCACCGTGAACACAACTGTTCTGCTCCATGCGTGGTCCGAGTTGACAGGTCTCTGCACGGTGATCCACCTTGGCTTTACCAGCAGAGACTCTGGTACAATTCCTTACAGACGACTGCACATTTGGAAAGAGGCTGGAGACTCTGTATGGCTGGGAATGGTTCAGCTTGGGATGGCTGTTGTACAGTGCTGGTGGTTTTTTTTTTTTTTATTTTCTGTTGAAATTGCACTTATCCCTGTTCTGAGTTTGGATCTGAACTAGCCTTTATTGCAACTTCTTTTTGCAGTGACAGAAAATCAGAAGCAGATAAAACTCAATGATACAGTAAAAATAATCCCTGTCGATAGATGGAGCACTAATAGACATAGAACGCTCCTGTAATGACCAAAGTGCTTCCAGTGTCACTATTCAATGTGAAATACATTTCTTCTCTAATGCAGTGTTAACTTTATTGTCAGTGGGCAGTTCCTAAAAGTCTGTGCTCAGTTAGTTTCCCTTTGGAGTTTGAAAGCTGGAGATGTTAATCTTTAGAAGGGTAATGGCTGACAGTCCTGCAGTGATGGGTCAATACACCTCCAGCTGCACCACAAATTATCACCAGGAACGAAGTAAGAGAATAAAGGGGACTCGCTGAGAGAGGCAACAAAAGCAGCAAACTCATCTGTACAACGTGACTTCATTTCAGTGGCAACCATGTGTTAAGAAAATGACTGACTTCGAGTCACAGTCAAATCGACACTTGTAAAAGGAGGAGCAAGAGATAGATTGTACAGTAATTATATGGGGAAAATAGTGTAACAGTTCTGGTAATGGGGCTAGAGTGACGAATAGTTTCTTTGTGAGCAGTCCTAAACAAAGTCTTTCAAGAGCATGCCAATGTATGGGAGATCCAGAATAAAAATACGTAATTTAAAAGACACTTCTTGTAATGGCCCATCTTGCATCAAAGATAACTTCTGAATTTTTGTTTGTATCAGACCAATGAATTGTTTCTTATTTACTGTATCACCTCATTTTCTTTTTGTTTATGGTAGCCCATACAGATGTTTTTTAATATTCTGTAAATTCTTCATGTAAAACTCCAACATGAATGCCATATTCCAGATTTGACAGGAAGTTTGCAGCTCACAGTTCTGTGATTTTTATCAAGTCAAACTGCCAAGCGTAAAGGACTATGTAATGTGATACAGGATGAGGGTGTTATTTATGGTTGGTTTTCTACCACTGCCACCACTCATTTCTTCAGTTGTAAGAAGCAACTGTTGCTGGCCTGTGAGGTTTGGTGTGTGCCCTGGGAGCAGAACTACAATGGATGCGTTTTGCAGTTTGCTGTTGCTGAAGTCAATGGTAAAAAGTTCATTGATTCCAGTGGACCAGGATCAATTAGTCTTCAATTAGAACATGACCTTCATACTCTTTTCTCTCATCGGCATTTCCCTATTACATGAGTGCTGCTTGGCACTGTCCTAGCTCCAGTCTGAGTAATTTTTGTTTCTATGGATCTGCATTGCTGCTTTTAGATTGAAGTAAATGGAAGTAAATTTCTTCCTTTGCTTTATGCCTGCTCTAATGAAAATCTTTTACTTAATGCAACCCATTAATTATCTTTCTCCCTCATCTATTATCCATTAGTTTATTTTTTTAATTTAGAAGCTATAGATTTACTTCATTAGTTTTTCAGTTCTGCTATAGATCCTATAGTAATTCTTAAAAAAAAAAGAAAAAAAAGAGGCCATATAAAATGTACACAGGCAAATACACCAGTTGTTAATCACATGAAATTTATTTATTACTTTTTAAGAAACAGAACTGAACATTTCCATAAACTCTTTAAATATGCTAGTTAATTGGTATGTGATCTTTCCTAAATGTGCCAGATCACTTCAGCCTGAGTGCCATTTAGTGTTGTAAATTTTGTTTTCTGACTTTTAATCGTTAGTGGTTATTCCCCTGATGATCTTATTAGCCTTGAGTATAAATACTTCATATATCCCACTGAATAACTAAAGCTCTGTGGAATTCCTTAAATATGCATGACTATCCAAAGACATTTTTTGTCTTCTTTTTGTTCACAGGAAGTAAAATGAAGCAGCACTGTCACTATATAACATCATCTTCACCGATTCTACTGTTAGAAGGCTGAAAACTCATATTTTGTAGGGGTAGGCACTGTCTCTCATTTGATTGATATAGATGGAAAATACAAGCAAGCATTGTACATACAAGCTATGTGAAAAACCCCTATATCTTGTTTCTTTGTTGGGTTTTCCTCCCCCAAAATAATATTAACTAGTCCAGTAAAAGATACTGCATTTCTGTACAAATTTTATCTCTTTCCAGTCTTTAGACTGTAACACATACTGTGCTTTTCCAGTGCTGTTTTAGCAAGGGCCAAGTGTGGTCCAAGGACACTTTTATTGAATCTCTGATGGCAGATAATAATACATAACTATGTATTATATAAAAATGATAAATTAGAATGTACAAGTGTTATTTTGATGATGATACTTCTATGTGGAGACTAATTTGAAAGCCAAGGTGACTAGCTGAAGTTTTGATAGCACTTTTCCATATTTTTTTCTGTTTGCTCTCAGATGTTCATCCTTTCTGTCTTTCTGTGTAGTCTGTATGCCAAAACGGTTTCATCCTCTTTAGTGATGTTTCTCTGCAGGTTTTTAATCCTGGTATCCTAGACTCTGCATTTACAGGGACTCTGTGAATTGCCAGTATCATGAGGGTAATTACAAATGTTAACTCTCCTTAAGAGTTTGAAAGGAAAGTTGAAATTTCTTTGGCATTTATGTCTTTTTCCTTTTCTGCAGTTGGGATTGTATTACAATGTGCTTATAAACTCTGGAACAGCTGCTGACTCTGCTTGCATTAGCCTATACAGATTGAATGCTCTTCTGGCGTTGTTTTTGTGGTGTTGATAGTGGTGGGGTTTTATGTCTTTTTTTTTTTGTGGAGTGTTTTGTGGCTTCTGTGTTGGTTTTGTTTGTTTATTTATTTTGTTGTTGTCATTATTTGTTGTGGTTTGTTTGTTTCCCCCCTCCCCGGATTCCCCTGCCCCAGTTACAGACCCTGGTGTTGTAGTTCACAAGCAAGGGTAAGGTTGGCTTCAACATAACTAGGTACAGTGGCAAGTATTCTGATCACGGGCAAGATTATTCTCAGTTCTCATTGTCAGGCTAAACATTTTGGTTTTTATTGCTCTATAACAGAGCAGATAAATCACTAAATCTGTGATCAATTTCATAGAATCATAGAATGGTTTGGGTTGGAAGGGACCTTAAAGCTCATCTCTTTCCAACCCTCCTGCCATGGGCAGGGACACCTTCCACTAGCCCAGGTTGCTCAAAGCCCCGTCCAACCTGGCCTTGAACCCTTCCAGGGAGGGGGCAGCCACAGCTTCTCTGAGCAACCTGTGCCAGTGTCTCACCACCTTCACAGTGAACGATTTCTTCCTTACATCTAATCTAAATCTCCCCTCTTTCAGTTTAAAACCATTACCCCTTGTCCTATCCCTACACCCCTGATCAAGAGTCCCTCCCCCCTTTCCTGTAGCCCCCCTTGAAGTACTGGAAGGCTGCTATAAGTTCTCCCTGCAGCCTTCTCTTCTCTGGGCTGAACATCTCCACCTCTCTCAGCCTGTCCTCACAGGGGAGGTGCTCCAGCCCTCTGATCATCTTTGCGGCCTCCTCTGGACCCACTCGAACAGGTCCATGTCCTTCTGATGTTGGTGCCCCCAGAGCTGGACACAGCACTGCAGGGGGGTGTCTCATGAGAGTGGAGTCAAGGGGGACAATCCCCTCCCTCGCCCTGCTGGCCACACTGCTCTTGATGCAGCCCAGGATGCGGTTGGTTTTCTGGGCTGCGGGTGCACATTTCTGGCTCACAGTCAGTTTTCCATCCACTAACACCCCCAAGTCCTTCTCCGCAGGGCTGCTCTTCATCCACTCCTCACCCAGCCTGTATTTGTGCTTGCCCTTGGCCTTGTTGAACTCCATGAGGTTTGCATGGTCCCACCTCTCCAGCCTGTCCAGGTCCCTCTGGATGGGATCCCTTCCCTCCAGCGTGTTGATCGCACCACACAGCTTGTTTTAACAATTTGTTTTAACTGCCAACCAATTGCTTGCTTTTTCTCTAGGTTTCTGAGGATTTCTAGACACTGAGGTCTCTCAGCATACTTCAGAGTTTTATAAACACTTATTATCCTTGCTTTTTCAGATGAAATACTGAGGCACAAAAAGGGTTGTGTGGTTTCTCCAGTAAATATGAGAATAACGGAACATCGGAATTCTGTTTTTCAGCACTAAATATATGTATTTTGTGTGTGTCTATATATATGTGTATGTCTATGTGGTGTTTATATATATGTATATGTAGTGCTAAAAACTTATATATACATTTGTCCCCAACTGTCTTGTTTTGTTGGTGATAGGTTTGATTTTTTTTTTTTTCTTTTTTAACCTACTTAAAAGTTAGCCCTTCCTCAGATCTTGCCAAATAGTATGAAACATTTGTAGCTGTCCTAATTCTGGCTCATAAGCCATGCTAAAAATTCCTCCTTCAATTGACAGCTTTCTGTGCCAGATTATAATATTCCCAGCTGATTAGTTATCTTATCCGCAGGGTTTTTTCTGAAAAGTACAATTAGCAGAATTTGTTTCAAGCTACTACTAGCAGTTTGCTGTAGAATAGAATTTCTTTAATGCTTTCTGAGCAATGAATGTTATGTATGTATTTTTTAAAAATCTATTGCTAAGGGTATATTTTCATCCCTTTATTTCCTCTCCTCCTTCCCTAATGCCAAGAAATAAAAATTAAAGTCATGAGTAAGTCCGGAACTAAGAACAGCCCTGACATTTAACTGTGTGGGATTCTGGATACCCAGCAGTGGTTATTGGTTAAATACAACTATTTATGAAATTATCACCACATTGAGAGGTAGCTGGGACAAGAGGGTGAAAGCAGGAGGATTAGGAGCTTTCAGGAGTGCAGGGTTGGGGATTTCTGTACTTCCAAGCAGGGTGTGCACCACTGTGCTGAGGCAGAAGAGGTTTCACCTCATAGTTTGAAACTAGGGAGAGCCAGAAATGAAGGTTGTGCCCTTTGCCAGCATGGCCATTTCATTTTCATTCATTAGGAAATTCAGAGGCTGTAAGCTATAAAGCAGAAAGCAGTTGTTTTATACCTCTTTATTTATCAGCACTGATTGAAAAGGCAGACAGCAATCTTGCATGTAGCTTTTATAGAACTTTATAAAGATAAAACCCATGTAATATATCCTTCACTTCTAATATGGCAGCTGACGTTTGCTGAATGTCTGCTGAAGTGTGATTACATTCTTGGAAAAAAAAAAGAAAAGTTACTGCAAGGAGCTGTTAAAAAGCATTAGAAATAAATGCTGAAGACTGGATGTGTCTGGTTTTCATCGTGGGCATAACAGTGTGGTGGGAGGTAACACCGCAGATCGAAGCAGAAGAGGGAGGATGCAACAAGAGAATAGAGCTAGTCCCAGATTTCACACTGTCATGGTCTGGCTGTTTTGCAAAGGTTTTTGGAAGTTAAACAAATTTGAAGCGTGATATAAGAGAAACCCCTGTCTCGATGTGCATTAAATACATCCCATGTGTTTATAAATTGGAGCCATAGACTGCTGTGGTAAGAAAGATGTGGATAGGCTTTCTGCTGCTCAAAATTAGGAAGGCATAAACTCCGTTTATATTTAATTGTATTTCATTCAAACAGTGAGAAGGCTGAAATGCTACATTGTTACTTTGGAAAAATGCCATGGATTGCTCTTTTAGCCGCATAGGAAGATCTAGATTTTTTTTTTTTTTTCAAAAAAAAAACAGTTGATAAAATTAAAAGATCTAAATCTACTATTATTGTAAACTTTCAGTTTTAGAAATCTCTTCCACAGTCTCATTGAATTTAAAGATATTGCAATAGACATTAAATAAGAAGCTGGACTGAATGTTTACAAGACATAGGTAGAATTTTCATAGAATAGGGAAATGTCAGTTGTGCACGTTAGACCATTAATGATCATTTTAACATTTACCAATTAGTGGAAGGCAATATAGCTGTTTAAACTCAGGATAATATTTATTTCAAGTTGAATGGTTATTTTCAAACCAAAGTCATAGGAGATTACAGCCTGGTTCCCTCTTTGTTTCTTTCTTTCCTTTCTTTTTGTTTGCTTTTAAATAGAAATAAAAGACTGAAGAGATTTACATTGGCCAGAGTTTAATTTGTATTGACATTTATATCTTACCTCTGAGGTTTAGAAAAAAATGGAATCAAATTAGGTCAGACACATACAAATGAGAAGATATTGCTTAGAGCGGCATGAGCGCTGAAACACCTAAATCCAACTTAAACAAAAGCGAGCTGGAAACTCAACCCAGCATGTGACATGGACTGGGGGGCTGCAGAAATCTGTTTACATTTTACTGAGTATTTCTTTGTATCGGGTTTGCGTGGCAAGGTTGTGGTAGCGGGGAGACTACAGGGATGGCTTCTGTGAGAAGCTGCTAGAAGCTCCCCCATGTGCGGTGGAGCCAAGGCCAGCCGGCTCCAAGAGGGACCCGCTGCTGGCCAAGGCCGAGCCCATCAGCGACGGTGGTAGCGCCTCTGGGATAACGGGTTTAAGAAGGGGAAAAGCTGCTGCACAACAGCAACTGCAGCTGGAGAGAGGAGTGAGAATCTGTGAGAGCAACAACTGTGCAGAGCCCAGGGGCAGTGAAGCAGGAGGGGCAGGAGGTGCTCCAGGCCCGGAGCAGAGATTCCCCTGCAGCCGTGGGGCAGCCCATGGTGAGGCAGCTGTGCCCCGCACCCAGGGAGGCCCACGGGGGAGCAGAGACCCACCTGCAGCCCGGGGAGGACCCCACGCTGGAGCAGGGGGATGTGTCCGAAGGAGGCTGTGACCCCGTGGGAAGCCCGCGTGGAGCGGGGGAAGAGTGTGAGGAGTCCTCCCCCTGAGGAGGAAGGAGCGGCAGAGACAGTGGGTGATGAACTGACCACAACCCCCATTCCCCGTCCCCCTGCGCTGCTGGCGGGGAGGAGGGAGAGAAATGGGGAGTGAAGTTGAGCCCGGGACGAAGGGAGGGCTGGAGGGGAACGTGTTTTAAGATCTGTTTTTACTTTTCATTATTCTACTCTGACTTTTGATTGCAATAGATTAAGTTACTTTTCCCAAGTTTTGCCCATGATGGTAATTGGTGAGTGATCGGTCTCTCCCCGTCCTTATCTCGACCCACAAACTTTGCGTTATATTTTCTTGATTTTTTTTTTTTTTCTGTGCATCTGAAGAGGGGAGTGATAGAATGGCTTTGATCCCCAGCCAGGGTTAACCCACCACATTCCTGAAGGCATAAAACTGTGGGTTGGAAGGAAAGAAATCAGAGCACCAGATTTGTTTTAATAATAATCTCATCGACAGTATTTGTATGGGAAAAAAAATTCAGTTTATCTGGCATCCTATGGATGATAAAGAGTGTACAAACTGAAATAGTTTGCAATAATAATGCTGCAGATTGGTCATCCCACACCATTTAGCACAGTGTGTGATCACAGGCATTTTATATTACAAAATAAACTTTGCTTGTATGTAGGACAAACATTCTATATAAGGAAGTCATAAGACCATACACTGAACTGTTTTCCTGTTCTGAATTATGACTGATTTTTCTTCTCTAAGCAATAATTTACATTTTATGAAAAATTAATTGGAGTGGTTGTTACTGCAATACCTTTTGTAATGCTGCCTTACCTGGTGTTTTGAAGAGACTATGAAATAAATTTTAAGGGAAAAGCAAGGTGAATTCTCACTATGTTGGGTTTTTTTTTTTGGTAAATAGATGCATAAATATCCCAAGATTTCCTTTGCTGTCACCGTACTATTTACCATTTTGTGGTGTATGTTCAGTGTTCTCAAAACGTTTTTTATAAACCTGCTTTGTGATTTGGTATTGTGTGTTGAATACAGAAACATTTTTTCCCACAATGTATACTTAAAGTGGACCAAAAGGAGTATCAGTTGAATTTTCAGTTACAGGGAGAAATTTCAGCACTCAGCTTGCTGTTAACCATCAACTTCTACCCAGAGTCTTTTATTCCCAAGAACTTTGTGTTTATATCAAGTAGGATAAATGCTTTTCTATTTTCATGTTAATACTTATGTGAAACTTGGTGTTAAATAATGAAAGCTGCGTCTTACATGTTCTATCACAATGATGTTGCTGGTCACGTAATTATTACTGTTATTTTTGATCAGCCAGCTATTGCAGTGATGCTGCATGGAACAGGGAGATTGTCTTTAGCGAAAGAAGACTAAGACCTTAGTCAAAAGAAGTATTGTTGAAATCACCCTGTACATCCCATCAATGAAATGGATACTCTGAACATTATCCACTGACCCTGATGGCTGATGATATTTTAAAATCACTAATAAAAAGCTGGTTGTGATGATAGGAGTTCTTGGCCAGTGAGGAATTGACCTCATCGCCCTCTTCAACTACTTGAAAGGAGGTTGCAGAGAGCTGGGGATGAGCCTCTTTAACCAAGTAAATAAGCGATAGGACAAGAGATAATGGCCTCAAGTTGTGCCAGGGAAGGTTTAGACTGGATATTAGGAAGTATTTCTTTACAGAAGGGATTGTTGGGCGTTGGAATGGGCTGCCCAGGGCAGTGGTGGAGTCCCCATCCCTGGAGGGGTTGAAGAGTAGAGTCGACACAGCGCTGAGGGATGTGGTGCAGTTGGGAACTCTCAGTGTGAGGTTAATGGTTGGACTAGATGATCTTCAAGGTCCTTTCCAACCTAGATGATTCTGTGATTCTGTTAATTACCTGACCCTTTTAAGGCAAGCTGCACTGCCTCCATTTATCAGCTCTCTGTAAAATGCACTGCTGGAAAATTATGAAGTTAGGTATGTTGTCGTGGAGATTTTTGTGAGATGAAAGGGCTGCTTAAAGAAATCTATTTAAATAACTTGGGTTTCTTTAGTAGGATGTATCTCGAATCAAATTCCTTAAATTTCAGTATTAATGTCCCTAAAACTAAAATTAACTTTTTTTAATGATCATTTATATCAATATAATTGAGAGCTTATCCAAGACTGCACAGCAGTGCCGTTCCCTGCACGACCAGGGAAACAACCTCGGTGTAAAGCATCATAATGTGCGAGCATTCGTCCTCTCCGTTCTCTCACCGATGTTTGAGCATAATAAAATGTGGCAGTGTGACAGATACCTTTTGGGAGCACTTAGCGCTTAAAATGGACTCTCTGTATTGCAATACTAAATTGTAGAGTTACTAGCATAAAACACCCCAAATAGATTTACATGTAAATTGTAACAGAACGAGGGAGATAATGTCACAATGAGGCAACAAAACAGGAAAGCAAATCCCAATATACATTAGCTCCTTATTTCAGTCTCCAGTTAGCTGGGAAGTTAGGAACTTAATTTTGAGTCACACCTTGCCAAGAAATAAATACATTAAATCATTCCTCTGAAGCTCTCAGCTCTCATGGATCTCTCTCCAGCCTTATGGATAAACCCTCTCCAATGGCAGCATGTACGAGGGTGAGGGGATGGGAGACATCCTGGTGGCTCACTGCAGCGACACTCCCTGTCTCACAGAGCTCTTCCTTCTCTTGTCTTCCTCTCCACATGCTTTAGAGTCTTTACTTGCAGTTTTCCATTATTCATTTGAAAACTTTTTCTTTTAATCCATGGTGGTATGTTTTTCCCTCTCTCTCTGTTATGCTTTTTTATCTATGGCCTCCATACAATATCTCTCTTGTTCTCTCTCCCAGAATGTTATTTCTTTAGATTTTATGAATAATCTAAGTGCAGCCCGTCGTTCTTGAGACTGTGGGTGTGTTAGTGTAAAAGTGGTGTACAAACAACTGGTTCTTGAGAATATGGGGTAGAATATATCTTAATTTTTCCTCTGGTCCATAGAACCTCAGTGGATTAAGTCAACTCCTAGTAGTGAATGAAGTGATAGTGATTTTTCTGCAGCCTGTCATTGCGAAATGGAATAAGTATTCAGAAATATCAGTGGAGCTGTTTTTTGAGTTAACTTCTGCTTAGACAGTTAACTCGATGAGTGGGGTGGGGGTTTGATCTCAGAAGTATGCTTTGTGAGGACGGGTCTTCTCTTGATTCTTAAACAACTTGTGAGTTAGTCAAACTTGTGCAGTTAAATTCTGTTTTCACAAAAGCATGGCCTTCCTGCACTTGAAAAATCGACTTTTCCATTGCCTGAATCTGTGGGTTTTCCCAAAGTCTAGTTAATTCATTTAGAAAACTTTCTAGGTAGCTTGCTATATATGAGTGGACTGAATCGTGCTTTTAATATACAGGTTTTTTTAATACCAAGAAAATAAAGCACATATTTAAAAGGGAACTAGCCTGTAGTAGTATTTTCTGTGACTTACATAAAAAGTATTTGTCTTAATATCATTGACTACAAAAATAAGAGCATATCACTGAAATAAAGTGATGTTTCCTATTCACCTGCGAGTCAATTTAATTTACAAATGAAATAAGGAGAAAGTGCCTTAAAAACTGATGTGTACATATTCGTACCACAGTGAACAGATAGCAATTAGTGATAAGTGATTTGCCTCAAAGTTGCTGTGAATAGCACATGACGCAAAGCTCAATACATAGCAAATCAGCTTAGTCTCGCTGGAGAGAAGACAGAGAAGTTAATCTTCCCTCCAGGGCAATAATGTTCCAGGTGATATATTTACAATGGATTTTGTCACATTGTGTTTTAACACTCCCAAACAATGGGTTTCCACTTCTTTTTCCTTATGAGATTCTTTCACAAATGATCTATTTAGCAAGGCTTAAACTTTCCTTGGAAGCTGTGTCTTTTCTTTCCAAATGAATCAATAGTATCAATTAGGATTGATTAGTAAGGTCAAACTTGGCATTGCACCGGAAAGGGACGTAACCAGAGGTGGTCATGGCATGAGCATACACTATTGACTCCTTACGCTGTCGTAGTGCAGCATGAGAATTAAATGCAATTGCTGCATCTGGAGACAACTAAAATACACATTACGCAGAAAACGTGTGAAAAAACCATCAACTGTCCCAGAATTCAATCCATCTGAATTAGACGTTCGTAAGAAAGAACGGTCTCTTGACAACTCTGTTGATGAAATAAATAATTTTCTAATTGATAGTTGAAGAACATTGCATTGCTTGTAATGAAGTCTCAACTATTTTGCTTCTACCAATACATACAAATAACTGAAGTTACTTACTGATGCTAGTTGTGTTTTATATTGTACTGTCAAATTTACCACCCTTAGATGACAACTTTGCAGTCATTTAGGGATTCATATAGATGTCTAAACTTACACAGTGTTTTACTGAGCAACCTGTCTCAATTATATTTTGTGACAGAGAGTTATTTCATATATATGTGTTTTTCATTGATCGGTTTTGAAGCTATTGTGTTTTATACTCCAGCTATTTCTGATTCTTGGTTTTTTGGTTTTGATTTTTTGGTTTGCTTCTTGAAAATCATATAGTACAATTTGACATTAACCAGGAGAAGGATGTTTGAAGGCAAATTTTTTTTTTCCCCCCACTTCCTAGTTTGGCAGAAGGAGGACTACTGTATGTCTATATTTCCCCAACTGTGTTTACTTTCCTGATGAATATCTTTTCTGGCTGAACTGGAAAACTTCACACCAGACATCCTGTAGTGTTGTCATAGCCGGTGCTTTGGTTAGACTGGAAAAATCCAGGTCTGCTCTTGAACCACAGCGGGTCAACAAATCTGCTCTTGTGCTCCACAGTAAGCCCAAACAAGTGAGATACACTAAATATGACATATGCAGGTGTGTATGTATTTCTGTCTAGGTAATCCAGGACAGAAATATGTGAGTCTTAATGACGTGGTAAAAATAAAAATAGCTGGGGCCTTATAGGATTATTTTCTGCCAAGTGTCTCCTCAGAGGCAACTCTTATTCACCATGTTATTTACATGGCTGATTTCTTTGACTTACTTGTTTCACAGAGAGGAAGATAGGTTGGTGGGGACTCTTGGCAAGTCAATTAAAATGTGGGAAATAGAGGTGACTCTGCTGTGTACCCTTAAATTGCTGGCTGCCTCGCAGAGGGGCAGACACTTCCCTGTCCCCCACCAGTGCAGCACTGGCTCGGCAGTCAGCCGGGTGTTTTCCAATTGGCACCCACTTTATCGATCCACCTGAAAGCAATGGGGAACTGCTGTGCAAAAAATTAATGGCAAGATTAGGTCTTCACACTGAATGGCGAATGTGAAAGAAACTTAAAAAAGGTGGAAAACGGGAGTATGGCTTTATTCCAGTATACATCTTATTACAGAAGGTCTTACAGGAAGCTGAAGTGGTCACTTATGCAGCTGCCGCCAGCTCATTTGCAAATCAGCATGGCAAGTTTGAGCAACTTATAAGCCCCTCCACCCTTTTCAGAGTCTACCAAGGGTATCTGTTGAATGCCAGATACGGACTGCCTCATTAAACAGAAATTACTTGTGTTGATTTTGATCATGTTGGGCTTCGTTTCAAAAGCTTGAGATGTTGCTCTAGTGTGGAAGTTGTATAAAAGGACTTCAAAATTAAAAAAATAAAATCCTTGTAAAACTCCAGGAATAAGCTGGCAATCAGAAAAGTACTGGCACCTTTCCATGATCTGTAGTCTTACTGGAATAAATGCAAATTAACTTTGGGCTGAGAGTTGCACATGTGAAAGCTTTTAATTTTGTTAAAATGATTTACCTATAATTATTTTGTTGTTAATATGAAGTAGATTACTAAAAGACATTGAATATTCACAGTAATTTACCATTAATCAAGGAAAAAAATCTCGAAAGACAGGTTAAAATCACATTACTGCAAAAACAGCTTACATCTTAGATTAGTAAATTTTCTGTGTAAAATTTAAAATAGCAATAACAGCAGTGTGTGTGACTGTTTATTGACACGGTTTGTATGCAGGTGTTTTTACAGCAAGAAGAGGTCAGATAGATACTTTGCAAGCAAACAAAAAGGCAAAAAAAAACCCCAAACCGAAATGCCTATAATCCAAAAGGCGTATGTGAAAAATGGTTTTACTAAGAGTTGTACCACTTCTCGGGGCTGCTTGTTGTTCCCAAGGGGTGTGCAGTCTGTCTGGCCAGCAAGTTGATATCAAGTATTTAGAGGTTCTGTGGCAAATTGGGGGGTCACTCATTTATCTTCCCTCATTTTGGTGCGTTTCGTCCAGAGCAAACGAGAGCAAACACAAATCACTCTTGCACACATTAGAGGGAGCATAGATTGTACCTCTCTGCATGGTCACGCAAAAGCAAAGGAGTGGTATGTCTTTAGCATGTGTTGCAGTATCATGGCCACCCCGATCTTTCACTATAAGTTTAGTTCACAATGTTGTTTTTATTTACATTTCCTCCTTCCTTTAACAGGGGATAGTCTAGACTTGGTCCATACTCTGCCTGGAGCTGCCTACTGGGAGCAATGTGGTGCTGATTCTTAAAATGTTATGTTTGTTGTACTGTGTATAATCAGGTTAACCTTGTTTTTTGAGCTGTAATTATTACACAGAAAGGTGAAATTTTGCAAGGAAGGAGTTTATTCTAATGAACACGCTTCTGTAAATATCCTCATTCTGTTTATTCTCATACTTGTGATTTATTAACAAACAAGACAAAAAGCAACCTTAGTAACTCTTACAGCTAAAATTACAGCAGACATATATTAAGTTTCCTTGAAAAGCCAAAACTTCAAATTTTCTATGTTTTCAAACTGTGGAAACCTTCTCAGTTGGATGTCTTGAAGATACTCTATCTTTACCTGCCCCTTTACACCTCTGTTACTACAAATGATGGTTGATACTTTCCTAACACTAATCCCTTGAAAGTTGCCTAGTGAATGCAGATGTGCTTCAAGTCTGTCATATGCTGAAATAGGTTTTTGGAATCAGGTTGTAAGAAAGACGTTGAGATGTTGCTCTAGTGTGGAAGTTGTATAAAAGGACTTCAAAATTAAAAAAATAAAATCCTTGTAAAACTCCAGGAATAAGCTGGCAATCAGAAAAGTACTGGCACCTTTCCATGATCTGTAGTCTTACTGGAATAAAGCAAATTTAAACGACGTTATGATTATAGAGCTGCTGCAAGAATGTGAGTGTGTGCCATTCAGGGGAAGGTCTTCCAAAAGCACATCAGTACTGAAGAGTTAACTGCTTGCATCATTAAAGAGCGAAGGTGTAGGCTCCTAAATCAGTCTGGTGCTCCTGCAGGCATTGCTGTGTAACCTGCTGTGACTGCAGATTGCCCCCTATCACTTTCCACAACTTTACATGTTGCTGTGAAGCTTTGATCTCTAGACAAAGCTGACAAGTGATAGGTGATTTCTGGAGTCATGGTCTGTTACTGTATGGTTTATCTTGTCAAGGTAGCAGCAAAAGAACAAATACTCGATCAGGTGGATTTTGTAGGTAGGACTTGGTTACTGTAGCAAATGCTGTTCTGTGATTTAACCTCTGCAGTTTCTGAGGTCCTTCACTGTTTTAAAAACAAAGGCAGAAAGAGGTTTTTTTAATTTTATAATGTGCAGGAATGTTTCATAAATCATATACGGATGTCAGTGATAGATGAATGTGCGTGCTAACCTGATGGAAGGTCCTGAAATATGCTACGTGTTAGCATATAACATTATTCAGTTCTCACTGTTAGAGTTTCAGATTAGGTTGTCACTTAAAATAGTACTTCAAAACTGTTTTAAAAATATTAAGATAACTTATGTTTTTATTCACTATTAGTCTATGGGAGCTGCCATGTACCATACCCTAATATATATGGGAATTCAGAGGCTGGCCTACTGCTCTTTCAGCTGAAGTCATTAATACATTTTCTTGTTGAGCTCAGGTCGATGCTGAGAGTTTATAAAAAACCCTGAGATTTTACTGTGTAACTAAAGGTAGATGCTTGAAAAACTAATGGATTGCAACTGTTTGGAAAGTGTTTTATCACCATTACATGCCACTGAATTAAGGGGGGGCAATATATACTAATTGACATACAGGCAAACATAGAGATTAAATCCTGAGCACTTTTATCAAAAGAGTGGTAGTGGAAAGCTTCTTGTTAGCTCAATAACATGCTCAGATTTCTTCTCTCACACAGCTTTATGTGTTATCTTTTCTGTCCATCAAAATGAAATATTTTGAGGCTTGAGGATCTTATTAATCAAGTATGCTCATCCAAATTAGTTTAATTTACTTGAAAAGCTCTGTCAAGACACATGAATCCATGTGATCTCACTGTTTTTAACCAGAAAAGGAGAATCTAGGTGAAAAGTAAAACTACAGCTCCTAAATCTTGCTAAATCTAAAGATCTTGCTAAATCTAAAGATCAGAACAGAGACCTAAATGTTTCTGTATGTGGTCACTGAAAGATGTGAAGCCAAACAGGTAACACGGTTCACAGTCAAAGGAGCAGAAGCTTTTTGGTTATTTATGCTTATTTTCCTTTTGCTTTCACCTTCCCAGCTTAGCATATTTCTCTTTATATAAAAATACATTTAGTTAGAACAGATGGGTCACTTGTACCACAGCATGGCCTAGGAAAATTCAGAGGGCCATAATTAATCGCAATGCTTGGAAACAGCATGTTCCTGAACCACAGTAAAATTCAAAAGAATCATTTTATCCTAATTTGTTTCAACTGCTCTGAAAGATAAAGTTGATAGTGAGAGCAGCTGGACCTTGAACTTTTGTCCTTAAGACATTTTTGAGGATTTATTGTGGAAAATGAAGGAATGAAAATATAAATCAGTTAAGTAGTTTAGTCTCTAGGAAGTATATACGTCAAGACTGAACGCATTCAGGGGTTTTGTGCTTTATATTCTGACTGCTTTATTGGCAGGCATTGACTTGTGTTGCTTATGCAGCTGACCATTATAAACAAACACACAGATCAAAATTTAAACAACTTTATAATTATTTTATTATTTATAGTGCCACGTGGATGTTTCATTTAAAATTTATGTTTCAATTAGGCTTTATATTTAGATGGAGGAGAGGCCACACTCACATGGTGAAATTTTGTTGTAGGTTTTAAAATGGATTAGTGTGGTGGTGACCATTTTATGCTAGCATTAAATGTTTAGGAGTATCAGTGCTGTGTATCAATTTGATTTTGAAGCATTTTCATTTTCTGTTCACAAATGCAATTAATGTTGAGCTACTTAGTACCTTCTGTTGGACTCTTGAGTCAGACGTTTATGTGAATCAGTGAATCAGTTCATCCATTTTTTGTACTGTTATGCAGTTCATCCATTTTTTGTACTGTTACTAGACAGTAAAAAAAAAACAATAATTTATTCCAAGCTTTTAAGAGCAGTCTTCCAGGAAAGAAGTTCAATCAAACTCCCTATTTTCAGAATGCCTGGAATAATTCCTCAGATATCAGTCCAAATGAGGTAGGGTAGATTTCCTCTTCCCTCAAATACTGTTGATTCTCTCTTTTACTGTCCCATCTTTAGTGCCACAATTACCTGATTTAAGGTATGGCCATATGTTTTTTCTCTTTCTTTTCACCATTATTTTTTGATTTTGTTCTTTATTGTTGATGCTGATAAAACTGTATCATTTTGTCCAAGCTGGAATAGTTACTCTCTTCAAAGCACTGCATCTGCAGGTTCACTTTATTGAAAGGCATTTTTAGATGTAGACTGTAAAACTTAACAATTCTTTTGTTAGATTTTTGTATGGAATGCTGTTAAAAAGAAAAGAAAAACAACAACAGAGTAAGAAAAGGAGCACAGGAAGAGGTTTTTTCTCATAGGCTCTATCCTGCACTAAAAGACTGACCTGTATTAAAAGTAGAAAGACATTACGGTTTAGATCTTGTAGTCTGCTTATCACAACTATTTTGTTCATAACATTTGATAGCTTGCAGCAAATGGAAGGGAAGTATTTTGAAATTTTTAACGGGGAGAGTATTTTAAGGCGTACATTCCCTGATCACATAGGAACATCTTCAGTATGGGAATGTTTTGTGTGGTATAAATCCAACTTGTACACCGTTCTCACCAAACCTAATGGGAATACAGTTGAATTTCATGTGGGATTATGGTGATTTACACAAATTCTTTATTACAGTGGGTCTTTAGCCTTCAATAAAGGGCTGCAGGTCAGCTTATGCCACTCCTTTTTTGGTCTGTTTTATGTTTTTTTTCAGTGGTAAGCCGTGTCAGAAATTTAAAGTGACGTAATGTCCATGAGCCATGAACTGTTTCTACCATGCTAATGGTGACTCAGTGAGTTCTTAAAGTTGAGCTCTTAAAACTGACCTTTAAATGAGGAACCAGCTAGTATGAGAAAACGTGGCCCTTGGGTGACCTGCTACCAAGACTGTGGAACTTCAGCTGTCATAACTGTATTTATAGTTATTGGTAACTTAATATAGGAAATGATTCACCTATTAAATCTATTAAGTCATTTCTTTGTGAGCTACTGGCTAGCAAGGTTGTTGGCAGTAAAAAGTGTCTGTTCCTTTTCCTTAGTAATGTAAGTAAAAAGGAGTTTGCCAAAACCCAATTTCTTTCTCTATCTTTTGTCAGTATCTTTCCCTGGAGCCTTTTTGCCTTCCCAGAGTAGATCTTGGCGTAGAACCCTGAGCCCTTCAAGGGGGAATTCTATCCCCCTGTTTGATCCTTAGAGTTTTAGGTAGTTTAGGACCTAAGTGTGGTGCAGCAAAATGCACCAAAGGATCTTCAGAATATTTTTTAAGTTTTGTAGACCCTTTTTTCAGGTGACTGGTTTCTTGACTTTGGCCATGACTCTGCCAAATGGCTTCAGAAAGGGTGTTCATTGTGTCAGCAAGTTTCCTACCTCAGTTCACCACAAATGTTGTCTTTATTTCCTGTGAGAGAGCCATGCTATTAATGAGTACCCACCTGCCTACCTTTCAGAGCCAAACAGGGGACAGCCTTTACTCTGTAGCTCCATGAGCTTCCACAGAAATCCACCAGACAGAAGCTTTTTTTCGGAGCCGGACCCCACTCTGATACCTTAGGGCTAAAATCCCCTTCTCAGAGGAAAGATTGACCTACCCAGGACCATTTCCACCTTATCTGTTCCCAATGCTGAGTTTTGTTTCTACCTTTGCAGTAAAGTTCTGGGATGTAATGACTCAGAGTAGCTGCAGAGGAGGCTGACTGCATTCTTTCATGGAACAATAGCCCTCATCTCTGTTCATTAAAGAAAAGGGTTTGCTGAAAAGAAGGATCGTAAAATAAAATGCTTATGCCTGGTACTCTTTGCCAGTGTTCTTCCTGAGGCAGCTAAGCATCAGTAAAGGAGAGCTTGCAGGAAAAAAATAATTGCTGGGTGTCTCAATTGTTTTTACCTGCTGTTTGTCTTCTGGCCATAGGCAGAAGGATGTTGGTTTCTTGGGTGTTTTGTGGCCTCCTGTGATGGACCCTCTTCCCCTACTGTTATCCCCATGAGGGGCCACCCTTGTCCATGCAAGCAGTCCCATGGCTGTGCAATTCTGGCTTGATGTGTTAGGCAGAGTTATGTGCCTGTCCTCGACCAGCCTCCAGTTGCTCATTTGTAGGTACGGCTTGTAATCAGCTACAGTGGAAATGGGTGCGTGGACAGTCACTCAGAGGTTGGGTGGTTGCTTGATTGTACTCCAGGTGGAAGGTATAGAACTGGTTACTGTTTTCCTTACTCTCCCTGCCTCATCAAGAGTAAAATCTAGTTAAAGGACCAAATGGACATTGTCCCTTCATCACCTGATTTGTGATGTGTTGGGGAAAGTTTTGGGATATGCCACCAAATAAAAACACTTCTTAAAGCAGGACAATTATAAGTAAATAGCAAGGCTTTCTGTACAGATATTTCTGGTAAGGTATGACCTGTTAAGTAACAACTATCGCTCGGAGCTGAGAATTTCAGTTATGGACACAGTTATTGGCTAAGGCACAATAATGGGCTGTGACAGGAATGGGTGAACCTCCTAGCTGAATTTTGTTTTACCCAATTGAAATGAGGAGAGAGATGATAATTACCAGCCCAAATCCAGGGTTAGGAAAATGTCTGCCTTTCTGTTTATGCTTGTGAAGCAGGTTCTTGTAAATGTGCACTTGAGGTATGATTGGTGATTAACAAAAAGTCTTGGAGTGTGTGTATATGAGGTGCCTTTCTGACGAGGGCTGTGGGGTGAAGCAGGGATCTGGACATTTAACTTTATGCCAGGATGGCTAATCATTGGGTTAAGGGCTTGCAGTTCATGCCAGGCCCCTTGCAAGGCTGACTGATCTCACTTGGCTGCAGCTTCTCCTGCTGCAGCCCTTTTACAGAGCACAGGATGTGCAGAAGGTCTTCTGATGTGCTACTTTATCCATGGAGACCTGCTGGTGAAGGGTGTCAGGGGAGTTCAGAGATGTCAGAGAGCTACTGCTTGTTTGCTGCTCCTCTCTGCATTTTACTCTTGCTGAGTTAGGTGTACAAGACTCCATAAAATAGTTCGTATATGCAAATGAACAAACAAAGGAATTATCAAGAACTATCAGTTGGGGAGGAAGAAAAGTCAAGTGTCTTATCTTTCCTGGAGACATATGCTACAACCAGATAAGCAGTTCATCTTCCCAGGTATGTTCCATTAAGTATATTATCCAATCAGCTAGGATATATAAGACATATTGCAACTCTAATCTCCTCAGGCAAGTAGTATTCAATTATACTTACCATTTTAAAAAGAGAAATATCCTGAGCGTTTAGAGTGCTTGCATTTTTGGCACTCAGTCTTGTTATGTGAAGGCTAATAAAGAACATTCCAACTAAGAAGGCATAGGACAGGCAGATGAAATATTGAAAAACTAATATTATATAAGTCCTGAAGTGGAAATGTTCACCATCCCTCAAAATGGTTTCCTGACATCTTATCTAATGTTTTGAAATTAGGTCAAGGATGGTGAATGAGAGAGAATTGCCATCCATTTCTATGCCTACGGTGTATGTTTTGTGTATATAGTTATAATTAAAATAGACATGCTGCTGAATACTTTGTTTGCGAGTGCCCTTTCTATTTTAAAAGTGCATTCAGTGATGTACTTTGTTTTGTTATGTAAATTGCTTTTTGGATTGAATACTGTTCAGACAGACCAATTTTCCTGTTACTCCTCTAAGCAAATATTAGAGATGTCAGAAGTCTATCTGTCACAGCTCCTGCAAGCTCTCCTGAAGAGGTGTCTGCTCTACCACATAAGATGTAGCAAATCGGCAGATAAGTTCAGTCACAGACAGGTTCATAATTTGGTAGGAAACTATTACTACTTCTGCTGGTTTGACTTGAAAAGAATCTAACGTATCTTTGCAGGGAAAAACTCTTGTTTCATATCTGTTACTGGAAGAACTTGCAGCAAGGGTTACAGCTGAGGTTGTTAGCGCCTTGCCATATCAAACCCTATTTTCAGTTATTTATCTTCTGCTTTAAATATATTGGCAGAAATTTCAATGTCACTTTTATATTAGCTAATCTAAATACTAGGATATTTCAGTCTACAAAATATGTCAACTATTTAAGAGAAAGAGAGATTAAGGGAAAATACATTGCTTGGCTGAGTATTATATACAAATGGTACAGCCTTTCACTGAGATGCTCTAAAGACTCAGTGAAGCAAGGAAGCATTTCCAAATTACTTTATCCTTCCATCCTGTTCCGTAGTGACCCACAACCTTCTTAATTCAAACTGCAATTAAAAAATGTTGTTGAGAGTATACAGATTCTATTCTTGCTCCTGTCCATGAATAAATCAATATCTTTATTCTTCATATCCATATTTGGCCAAGGTATAAACATCTAAAAATTCATTCATATTTACTAGATATCTTCTTACATTTCAGTATCTCCTTTCTTTAAAGGTCCTTTGTTTTTTGCACAGAGCATGTTCCAAACACCCATGCAAATGATTACACATGCAATGTTATTTTTCCCCATCTTTCCTTTTTGTTCCTCATTGTTCCACTAGCACAGAACAGATGTAATCTCTGGACTGAAAAGAATGAGCCAACCCTGTGCTCCTTCTTTCTGCCCTTACATGTAGGTGAGGTTGCTTTTGGCCAGATTCTCCCGGATATCCCCTCCTCTACAGCTTTCCTTTTGCTCCTTTCTGGTGATCTGAGCCAAGGAAAAGAGTTGTTTTCTGGTTTAGTAGCAGAGATGTGAGAGGTACAGGCAATGGAGTGGTGAGAAATACAAGCATAGTCTTACATGTCGTCCCAGGGAAGGTCACCTGGTAGAACAGAATTCCTTATCAAAATTGATACGCATTAATCTGCTTATTAGGCAGATTCTGCCTATAGATATTTAGTTTCACATATGCCTTTCAGTGTAACTAGTCAGAGCTGAAACCTTGCAACAGGAACAAATCTTTAATTAGCCCTGTGTGATTTGGAAGTGAGAAATGCACAATATATAAAAAGTTAATTGCACAAGGATTTCAGTGTTTGCAAGCACAGAGAGAAACTGAGATCTGTGAATATGCTCCAGAGGATGTGTTTGGCCAAATTTAGTCTTATATACTCCTGTAATGCCTGGTACAACATCCATTGACAGAAGGACTAAATTTGTTAAGTAGACAAGTTAGTAAAGATATGTTCTTATTAATGGGAAGAAATGTATGTACTTGAGTTGAAATTGGAAGCTGACATCAGAGGAGCGATATTCCCCTCCCTGCACCTCTCTGTACCCCATAGTTGTTTTCTACTCCATTTATATTGTTGTCAGAGCAGTTCTAACTTAATCAAGTAGAATACTTTTTTTTTTTTTTTGTCCTTGTCCCCATCCCCCCCCTTCGGCTAGAGCACAAGGCTGTTTGTAAATTAAGGTTTTTGGAGACTAGCTTTTTCCCTCGCTTACAGTTTTTCAACACAAAATCAAAATGAAAGAAAAACCCTAATGTGGTAAATAGGGCTTATTACTTAGCAACATTGCCTTCTATTTCCAACCTCAGGTTCCCAGTGGGTCCATACACTTACCTTGCTAGCTAACTTTGCAATGAACTGTTCATCTCTTTCAAAGAGAAATGGCTTTTCAGAAGATAAGCAGTTAAGACAGCATTAATAAAAACCTCTGTTGCAACACTTACCTTCTGGTGGCCTCTTGGGAAATGCTGCCTTCTTTTACGTTACTGCTTTTCTGTATTATGCAGGAGAGAAAAGTATTTGTCTGGTTGTCCCCATAGCTCCTGCAGTCTCAATCAGGCCAGTCACAGATACTTAGGTCATGCTACATGTTTCCTCCTGAATTCCAATTTTTAGAAAAGTTCAAGACTCCCAGCAGCTCAAATTAATTGGGGAGTGAACTCTGAATCAGTTTCTTGACCTTCCTTCTCCCTTAGTCTTTGTTCTTTTGTCCTCACTGAATAAATAGTTTGCAGCAATACAAATGTCAGGAATTTCAAATAGCCATTTTATAAATAAGCACCATACACTACCAAAACGTGCTACACAAAGATTTTTTTCACTTTTTGTAGTAGTATGTTGAACGAAGAAAAGTAGCATTTGTGTTAAAATCTCTAATCTCTCTCTGAATGAGTTTTAGTGGAAGAGTGTTACATTACTTATGATGTGGCTGCTGTTACTCAAACATGAGGACTACTGAAGGAGCAGTAAGATTATTTGAAGTAAACAGATCTGATCTGGTTTGTCACAAAGCCAAAAACTTTAATTGAACTTTCAGAACTAGATTTCATTCTTTGTTCACAAAATAATAGCTGTAATGATGGATCTGTAAGGTGGAAACTTTATGGAAAAATAAAGGAACTTTTCTCTTAATTTTTTCTCACTATATTTCTATTATATCTTCACCATAAATACAGTAGAATAAATACTGTATTATATTGTTTGCCCGATGGCTTTACTGACCAGAAAACATTTTCAGATGACCTATATACAGTGTGTCCTGCCTAAGCAGCAGTTCTTACATTTCATAAGCAATTCCTGGTACTGAACTACAGGTCCAACTATTAATAAGATATTTGAATTTGACTGAGTTCACACTTTCTACTAAAATCCATGTATTCAACAGTTTGGTACATTGTTGTGTGTAAGGAATACAACTGTCAGGAAGAGTAAGCCAGAAATAGCTAATAACAGGAGTCTAATACAAGCTTGCAGCTGAAGGAAACCATACCCTCTGCTGTGAGACTTGGTTACTCTTGATAGAGAATGTGCCTGTCACTATCTCAGCTAATTACCATGGTTTCAACTGAAGATACAAATACTTTGCAAATAATAATATCCCTTGATCGCCTGCAGTACAGGTCTGGGGTTATCTTTTCCTGCCTGTGTAAAACCTCAGTATAATTGGTTGTGACTAAATCTCCCATGACAAAATTTTGAAATAATTTTTCATCTTGGCATTCCAGATACCTACTGTGTGTGCCATATTTTCAAGCATTAGTTCAAAAATTGTCTGAGGATAGCTTATAGGGTCACTAATGCACCTGAATGGCATTACTAGAAATTTTGTGAAAGATAAAAAATGTCTGGGCCTAGTGAATATTTAACCAGAAGTACATTAATGCATTTTATTGTTCATCAAAGTTTATTGTTCATCACCATAGTCTGTAAGATTAAATTTTACAGAGAATGTAGTATGCTAAACTATAGAGGCTTTTTTTTTTTTGGTCAATCACATAATTCAATAAATATTCACAGGTACCTCTGTAGGAGATTTACTGAGCTTTGTTATTATTTACTGTCACTTTTGACCTCAATCTCTAGGTTTTGAGTTTAAGGAAAAGGGGATATGATCTCGCACACCAAAAACTTTTCTTCATTTCCATATTGCCTTAGCTAAATATCATTGATGTACGCCCTCAGCCTACCACTCTGTATTTGAAGGTCATGGAGGAAAATAAAGCATGGTATGGTTTTGATTTCAGCAGAAGCTGCTTCCTCCAGAAACAAGGTGCTGCTATTGATAGGTGATACCATGCTTTTGTGCCAAGCAAACCAGCCTGTAGCACCACCTTAGGTGTGAAACTGGTGATCAGTTCAAAGTAGCAGTTCCCTACAAGTGTCTGCCACTATGCAGAATGCAGGTATTTGCCTAATTAAATGTAATGATAATGAGGATGTGTTACTGCTGAGTATTTTAAAAATAAAGCGGTAGTAGAGAGAGTTTCATAATGATCACCTCTATCAGCATTTCCATCATCTTAATGAAATCACCTTTTCAAGGATTGTTGGTTATTTTCATGTTTGTATCTTACAGACTCCTGAGATGAAGGAACAATATTGTAGTTTCTTGCTCTATATAACTCCATACTAACAGCTTTGTCTTTCAGTTTTTATTGCATAAAAATCAGGTGAATCTAATTCAGAATAAATACATTTAATAGAAAGGGAAGAAAAAGGCAGAGAAGTCAAAAGCGTAATGTATGAAAAGGCATTTCCTCTTGTGGATTTTGCATAGATGCGCAGCAAGTGGAGGCTCTTTAACTTTCTGATTAGGTTTCTCAGGTTCATGAAATACATGCTGTTTTAAGAAGTAATGAAAAATATTGAGGAACAAAATTTGTTCTTTTCTCCTTTCCTCTTTCAACAGCAGTTTTAATGATATATAAATTCAGCAAGCCTTTAGAAAATCTCTTTTTTCTTTTTAGAGAAATAGAAAATCTTAACCTAAAGAATTCTGTGGAAATATTGCCTGGGGATATCAAATTTATTCTGCATTTTAATGAAATCACAAATGAGTCGATTTAAAACTAGTATACTATAAACTATGCTTCCTTCCTACATCTGTTCATAAACATAGAAGTGTGTATACCTAGGGGAAACTTGGTTTCTCTTACATGCAATGAGGGAAATTTCTAACTAGGAATACGTGTTTTTCCTCGTTCCCTGTGGGTAAACATCACAGAAGAAAACCTAGTTAAGTTTAATTTCTAAGACACAGAGCTTCTTGTCAATCATCATTGTTAATAAGGTTTGGTGGAGACAGAAGTGTGTCACCATGTATATCCGTGTAGTGTTGCAATTTGCATTGAGTCAGTCGAGTGTAACTCTTGCCTAACAAACCATACGAACCATAATATCAAAATGTAAGACTAAGAAAACTCTTATTTACTAACAGCTTGTTTTGCAGAAAGTTTCCTGGATTCTATAGCAAACAGCAACTCTGTCTTTAGAGAAACCTTAAAAAGACTAAACCAAAGCAAACTTTGAAGATATGTTTAGTAATTACATGTATTTGAAATTGATATATCTAATCTCTAGGTCTTCTAAACAGATATTTTTTGAAGTTAGAACTGACACGTGCAGGGAGATTCTAAATGAGCCCTTGTGTAATTGTTGTCTGCTTTTGTCAAAATTGGCTCCCCAAACTGCTGAATTGCATTGTGTATATAAGTATTTCTAGAATAGTCTTTGAGCTAACTGACATAATCAGGCATCAGTGTTTACAACTGACATCTTGGCTGTCATCCGTTAAATCACACAATGATGTACTGCTTAGCTTGACTGTTATAATTTCTAAAATGAGTGGGACGTGAATAGGGTAATCCTTGTTTGCCAGAACTTGGGTCCTAAATCCGTCTCTTTTGATAGCAGTGACGGATCATAGTCATATTTGGTGAATGGAAGATATGTTTTTGACCACTGCTGACTTTTGGTTTTGCTTTTTGTGACTCGAGCACTATTATTCTTACATTTCTCCTAAACCAACCATCCATATGACTTCAGAGAAGTAGAATTTATGGCAAGAACTGCAAGTTTTGTGTTCAGGTTAAGCAGTCACACCAGTAACTCAGTCAATTTAAATGGAACTGTAGGTGTACTTAATAGACATGCATAGTATTACATGTGCTTGAAATAGAAATATTGTTTGAAAGATGTTACGTTTAGTCTCATTAATTCAAAACTGTTGCTTCATTGTATTATTAGGGGCTTTCCTGGCTTTTTGTGCAGTGTAGGTCAGCATAGCATGTAGCGTATGGATGTCATATGCTTAAATAGGTGGTGCTTCATGAACCAAGCCACAAATAAAATACACAGTGAGCTTTACACTGCAATAGCAGTCTTGAGTAATTCTTCAATTGAGTAATCAATCTTGAGCAATTCTGAGTAATTCTTGAATTCATTTTTGTTCCTGAAATGCTCAAAGGAGTATAATTGTCTGAAGTGTAGAAGGAAGATTAAGACTTAAGAGTATGAAGGTGGACTTCAGTGCTTACTGCATTACTTTTGGAAGTTTCTTGTCCCTAAAAGTATATATGGACTCAGTTGGCCTATGAAGATACTGCTACATTTCTTGTTGCCATAAATAGCAACAGAGAAGTTAAGAGATCCGCCATCTGAAGTGCTGATCCACCATCATCACAATATGATCTCCAGAAGGTCTTTTACAAACATTACCATGTACTGGGAATGCTACAGTGCTACATACTTTCCTTAATTCCTGTAAATTAATATTTTCTTAGCATCTCTTAATTTCTGTACTGAATCAGTTAGAAATGGTCACAATATTTTAACAGCTTTTCTTCTTCTAATATGACACATCTGTTTGAGGTGAAAGTTGTGCTCTCCTCCATCTCTAATTAATTGTGCCAGCAGCCATAACATTTTATTATGTGATTCATACAGCTTTTATTTGGCATGAAATAGAAGTGAGCTAGCTTTGGGGTATGAACTGTTCCAAGAGCAGAGCCTTTTATTTAATTCTCTTTAACATCACCTTAAAAGATATTTAAAGATTCCTTTGAGTCTTGCACAGGTATTTTTAGGGACCTTGGTTGTTGTTCTCTTCAGAAGCTGATAGCTGACAGTCCAAAGATCAGCCATCCTGGTGATATCCCCTTTCTTCTGCATTTGCTGTGCATCTCCAGCCCCGCAGTATGGTTTTGCCAGTTGGTGTCTGATCTCTGCTCACCGCAGCATGATGACAGGGCCTGCCAAAAGAATTAGGATAAAACTAAGCTTAATCCATAAACCAGCCAGTTGCCATTCACCATTTCTCTTTCTCAGCACTAGGTATATTACTGTGTTGCAGTGACATCGGTTGTGGTCAAAATGCTTTTCAAGGAAAATAAACAGTAGAAAGAGAATAGCAGAACACACTCTGTAGATCAGCTCCTTTCTCTCAAGCTTTTGTGCAGGGTAGTGACTCAAACCACAGTGTTGTAGTGGATATACCTCTGCCAGGGCACCAAGGGAAAGGATATGTTCCAATTACAGAGAGCTAAAGAGCTTAAGGTTACAGTCTGCTTTCTCTCTAGTGGTAGTGGGGTCATCATTAGTCATATATTATTGCACAACACCTTAAATACTGGTTTTATTTACAATTCAGATCATTGTGTTTTATAATAATCTCATATCTAAGATACCTCTATCCATGATTAGAATAAATCTAGTATAATATTTTACATGGTAGCAGCCTTTAACTCATCAAGACAGCTATATTAGATAAACAGGGTGAAGACTTTTTGGCTCTAGTGGTTGATTAGCAAAGGCTGGATCTATTTGGTTTAAACATAATATGAAGCAAGACGAAGGGGAGAAAGAAGAATGTTTTATGATGGAATCATTTGACATAGCTTCCTCAAATCTCTGCCTTCTACCTAACGTCATATTAACGCTCAATATTACAAAATTAAACAGGTTCAAAAAGTAGATGGTGTTAGGTCACTGTAGTTGCTGAAACAAATGGACAAAAGTGGAATAGCAATGCAGCATTTTAACATCCAGTAAAGCTGAGATCTTATTTCTGGTTCGTGGCAGGACAATACAAACAATCAGACAAAGCCTGGGAGTCTGGGTTGGCAGTTTTAAAAACTCATCTATCCTATGCATGTGCTTCTGTAGCAACCAAAGGGAAAGATTAATCTTCGGCTTCTGTGACATTGACACCTATATACAAAAAATAATTTCATTGGAGAGTAGTTACTATTCACCCCTGTGGCCATTACATGAATATTTAGTACAAGATCAAAATGCTATAACCATGTTCTTGCTTCTGATTCAAAACACACTATCAGGAGTGATTTGCTGTTAATATCAGAGAGCCTGTAGGTGACAACTGCCTCTCAGAAACCAGCCCTCATAAAATGGCATTCAAATGCTGTCTGATTTGCAAATGCATAATTCTCCAGGGCTTTCTATACAATAACCTCAGATACTAAGTACAGTTTTGTCTTCCCTGAAGTGGCTTTGGGAGATTTTGTGCTTGAAGTTAGTTTTATTCGTGTTTTGAAACTTACTGATACAATTCTTCAAAGCAAATTCCTTAGACCTTTTTCATTTTTAAGATCTATTGATTTACCAAGAAACAACTTCAGAAAAAAACCCAAACAAGCAGTCCAAAGTATTAAAAACTAGGTGGGGATGGAGGAACAAGTCTGGTAAATGTACTTTGAATTACAGTAACACTTGTCAACTTAAGATCTTTGAGCCAAGCATAATCTAACTTATGTGTATACAATCAGTTGCTAATTCTTTTCTTTCTAGAAAATTATGTAAAAAAAACCCAAACCCAAATACAGATTTCTCAGAAATCTTTCTCCTTCAGCAGATTCTAAAAGGTAAAAACTGTCATTCTGATATTTATGAGATACATTCAAAACTGTAAGCTGGATCTTTAAGCTTCCTTGTTTGTTCATTTGTTTTTATTTAAATAATGGTAACTTGGGATTCTTAAGTGACCAGATCCAAACCCACAGGCAAAGTGATGTTTCTTTTTTCTTTTAGATCAGCATGTGTTGCTCACAGGTGTGCAGCAGAGCACCCATCCTATGGGTTTGGGGTTGGCAGTACGAAGGCGAGAGACAAAACACAGGGAAGAGAGCAGGAACCCAGAGGGTGATAATTGCTCTGCAGGGTTTTTAGCAGCAGGTCTGAGCTTACTTTGGCCATGCTCAGCGCTGCCTGACGTGTGTTACTGCCTCATCCAAATCGAGACTACTGCAGAGAGCCCCTGGTACTTCAGGTTGGTGGTGGAAGCATGAAACTGATACAAGCCCCACTCTCTGGAGTCTTTTAAAGACTCTCTGCAGTCATCAAAGGTGCTGAGGTGCTCATCCCAAGGACAGAGTGCAGGCTGTGCCTTTGGTCCTACTCATCCCCTCTCCTTTTTTCTCTTTATCCTCTGATGAGCATGGCCCACAAAGCCTCCTCTTCATCCCTCCCTCAGGCTGCGGGGTGGGAAGTATGGCTTTGGCCTCCTCCCCAGATATGACATGTAGATGTGGTGCTTAGGGACATGGTCCCACATGGTGGACTTGGCAGTTCTGGGTTAACAGTTGGACTTGATGATCTTAAAGGTCTTTTCCAACCTAAATGATTCTATGATTCTATGATCTTGTGCCTGTTTTCCTCTCTTCTCTGTATTTTCTCTTAAAGGTTGGTACTTATTGGGAGAATTAAGACTAATAGGATAACATCAAATCAATGTCATTGTCTTTGGTGGAGGGCAGCAAATCTTTTTTTCTAGTCCAAACTAATTATCTCTCGAACGCACACAAACACACGAAGTAGAGTGTATCTTACAAGTTGCCTAGCTATTTTGCTTCAGGTTTTGCAGAGTGAAGAGTGTGAGTGACAAATGCATTTACCCATTAAATGCTTAACCATATTCCAGTGAGGATTGCATTGTGGAGTGGACTGTAGAAACAGAGGAAAACTGCAACATTCACTGTCAGGACGGAATATCTCATACTTTACTTTCTTCTGTTCACTTCCTTACCTGTATAGCTTTGAATATAGCAAAACTATTTACTCCTGAGAGAGGAGTTTATAACATTGAACAGGAAGAAGACCATTTTACAAGCATGGCAAAGATTTAAGTATTTTGTAGGCAACTTCCTTGCTTTTAAGCAAAACTGATGGTAATACATCTTGCAGTTTCTCAAATGTGTGTGTGCTTTCAGGTTGATGCAGAAATTTTAAGTGCTTTGCTGAATGGGGGTCAGTGGCCTGTGCTGAGTAGAGAAGGACTTGGGCACATCCTTAAATGTAAGCACACAGTTATGTGCTTTGCTGATTTGCCCTAAATACAGTACATCGCTAAGTATTACTTATTACTAAGGAAAGATTGCTAGGATAATGAACCATAAATGGTGCCTTTCCCAAGGGTATAATGCCCTTTGTAAGATCTTTTAATGCATCTGTGTAAAGATATATTGCTTTTTGCTTATTACAGTACACTTACCTTTGCCTCTGACTTGAATGGAGCACGTACCTAAAGATGCAGTGTATTTACAGAAGTAAAATAAGGGAGAAAGTCTTGTCAAGAAATTCTGTAGATTGTTAAATGAACAAAAAATGACTGCTAAAGTTCATGGTCTGTATAGACGAATGTGTAAACTCAAAAAAATTAAGTTATTCCATGTAACAAAGTATGATTTCTTATTCCAAATGAAAAATCCCAAAGTAATAATCTGTTAACAAGCTTTAACAAGAAAAGTAACCATTTGTTTGCTATGTCCCCAAAAGTAGAAAATTAATATGATCGGATATTCCTGTTAGAAAGAGGGTTATCTTTGTAAGCATCACTGAAATATTTGAAATATACCCCATGCCTGTCAGTATTTAAAAAGCATTCAGACTATGCCCTTAATAATATGCTTTAACTTCTGGTCACCCCTGAAGTGGTCAGGGATTTGGACTTGATGATCATTGTAGACCCCTTCCAACTGAACTATTCATCTCAACTCAACTCTATGCTATTCTTTCTATTTTGACACTTAAAAATTGCCCCAGAAAGAAAGAAGATGATCAGAGATATGTTACATAGTTATAAAGAAACATTGGAGAACATTTACAAAACCTTCAGTTCAGACTGAAGCTTGGATTTGGTCAAAGGCTCACATTGAATTCTCTTTGCTTACTATTATTCTCTCATTTCTAAAAAGAAAGTTTATAACCATCATAGGAGTTAAATTCTTGAACCGTCTTTGATAGAAACCGAGGAAAAAAGAATTCACTAATTCTAAGATAGAGCCATCTTCATCAGCTTATTACACTGATTATAAAACTTGGCCTCAATATCAGAGACTGTTCACATGACAGAATTTTCCCTTGAAGTCTTGATTACCTATATGAGAGGTATTTGGAGATAAATCACCTTTTCAAGTATTCTAGATCTTTTCAATGTCCAGTTGTGACATGCAGTCAGCATTATCAGGCTGATGCTTTATCAGCAGTATGAGCAAAGGCTGTGCATTGTTACCCTGTCCTCCGTGCCTCCTGGCACTGTGAGTAGCAGAGGTGCTCTCTGTTTTCTTTTTGCATCTGCTTTACGATCTATCTGAAATTCAGAAGTATCTTGGTCTTAAAGGTTTCTGGATGATGCCCACCTCTCTGTCCTGCCTGTGGCTTCAGAGTGAAGCTACTTGGTTAGTCCTTTTCTACCCATTGTAGAAGGTCTCCTAACTATGGGTTTTCTCAGGAGCAAAATTCCAAAGGATTTAAATTAGGTGAAGCCAAACTATCTATTAAACCGCTCTGCCAAATCAGCTCCTGACCTTTACCATCCTCATGTGGTACTTCTTGACCCCTTTAAGAACGTGAGTGGAGGAGAGGTTGCTCTCTGGTGCATCCTCCCCTGATTGATCCCCTCCATCTAGGAGGAACCACAGGGACTGGGAGCAGTGGTATCAGCCTTGCACCTGGGTGCCAGGACAGCCAAGCTGTGTATCGTGACCCTAAGATCACGCCTCACTTCACAGTCTTATTTCTTAGTAAAAGAAGTTCATGACTGAACTTAGTACTTCTCTCCAGAGTGCAGTCTCCCATTGCTCTCAGAGTAGTTATTAAAATGGAAAAACTGGGTTTGTTTTGCACTTACCTTGGAATGCCATTATTTTTGTTATGAACTGATTTTACAGCTACATGTATTAATATTTTAGCTCAACCTTGACCTCCTTTTGTAAAGAAATGAAAAACAGAAGACTGGAGTTAAATAATCCTTTTACTTCTAAAAAAACCCTCCATTATCTCTCTCCTGGCTTAGTTTTCTTGCTATCACAATAGATGCATGCATACATATAAATACAGATAAAAAAGTATGAATAAATTGTACTAACCTATGCATGCAGGAGAAAAATAAACAAAAATTTCTGTACTGTTTGCTGTATTGAACCTGCCATTTTATTTTGGAATAGAATGAAAGTTCCAACCCCAGCTGTGCAAAGGCAGGATCTAGCATCTCATGCCTGATGAAAAACAGGTATGGTAGGCTGTTCCCAGGATTAGCTTTGTTAGTTTGTTTAACATTTTTGTTTACTAATACTTGCACGTGTTTAAGACCAGCCTGTCCTCATCGAAGCAAATATTCTTAAATATGTTTACTGTAAGACTGAAACCAAGATTTGAGCCTCAATTTTTGTCGTCTTTCTTTTCTTTAGCATGAAATATCTCAGTATATAGTATATTTTTATAGTATTTATTTATAGAATGTATTTATTTATAGTATCTATTTATATTTCATATATAGTATGTATTTGCTTTTGCTGAATATCAAGGCCTTTTGTGATGATATACACGGGCAGATGGCCTGCAGTCTTTTGTGATAAAATAATGTAACTTACTGGTTTATTGAGAGGCATTTTTTTTTATTCTAGGTAATAATTAAATTATATGTAATTAATGTTTTATTAAGAACACATTATACTTCACACTGACAATTGGAAATAAAATTATTTTTTAATTGTACCTAGTAAAATAATTTTGTAATAATATCCTCCTTTAGTTTTCAAAACAGAACTTGATTGCTTCCTCTGGAGAAAATAAAAGGACGAAGAAGCATAATCTTTCTTGATTTATTTTCATTAAAAAAGCCAACCCATTTTAATTTATATTAATGTACGTCTAGGTCTACTTTAAGAAAAATAGCTTAAAATAGTCCTCCGTATGTATATCAGGATATTTTTCAATACTGTATTTGTTTTCAAATGCGCTTCAAATTTAGTGAGTTACATGTTGGACTACATACATGAAAATGCCAAAGAAATATATCATTAAAGCAATTTGTGAACGATAATTAAAAGATTCCTATGGTCATGTGAAACATGATCAGCTCTAATAATATTCTGGGCAGTACTTGGCGTGTAAGTGAAGCCAGCACAGTGCTGGCAGTAGTATGGTGGGACGTTTTGGGGTATGCAAGTCAAAATTATTTGTTGATAGATTTTACTAGTGAAAAAATACAGAACTAGAATTTCAGTGAAATATGAACTTAAGAAACAGGTAATAAATATACATGTCAGTATATAGACAATCTTTATATACTGGATCTGGAAATGGTTTCTAACAGAAAATTAACCTTTTTTCTAGCTAGATTTGAAAGGACAAATGAGAGGATGCTGGCTTGCAATGGAGGACATTCAGAGGTTGGACCCGTGTCACCTCCGTGTTATGCCTGAAATTGCACTTACCTATTGCAACTGCTTCTCTTATTTTTCAGCAATTCCTGACTAAACAGCAATTACCTTCAGTGCAGGACAGCAAGAGGTGTACAGGGAAGGGAAAGAGCATTTTATACTCCTTGTGTATCCTATGGATTTGTGCTTTTATTTAACTTGACAGGAAGAAGCGTGGGGTAAAATAGGCAGCATTAGGTTTTGATTTGGGTTTTTTCTTTTTAAATGTCCTGAGACACTAACACTTTTCAGGCCGTGAGATTCAGATTTCGAACACTTTTATTTCAAGTGTCATTGCTTATCATTACGATAAAAAGACATTGCAACTGAGAGGAAGAAGATAGTCGTCTGTGTGTATTTTCAGACCTTCTTTCCAGTGGGTATTTTCAAACACAAGATCTTGTTGAATTTGAAGTGCATGGAGGTTGACTGATGCTGTAATTGATTTAAAGCTGATTTCTCTTAGAACTGTCATTGGAAGACCAGAGGTGATAACACAGCTTTCGTGATGAGCACTGCACATGGTTTACTGATAAGAAAGTTGGAGAGGAAATACTGTATTTAAAAACCTTCAGGATTGAAGGAGGAGAAGAGGGAAGGAAGGAAAAAGCTCCTGACCGTGTTAAGGTTTCTGCTGGATCCAAACCAGCACGGAGTCCTGCATCAGGGCCAAAAGGACACATGCAAATTGAAGAACTGGAACCCAGATCAAAGCAAAGCAAAAGGACTTTTCAAAACAGCACCACTTATTCAAGAAAAAATACCTATAAAAAAAACGCCAACATAGTGTTAAATTGTTACAAGACTTGAATATTCCTCAAAATACTGTGACAAGTTCCTCTAATGTTACTGTCTTAATTTGCCTTGTGCAGTCAGTTTAACCCAGCTGACTTGAAACTCTTGACATACAGGTTTGTATATACTTGTATGTGATTTTGCATTTTAAAAGGCATATTATTTTAGACTTTGCTTTCTAGTTTTAATAGCTCTTCAGGTGCCTGAAAATGTCACTATTCTCTAATTTTTCAATCCTCATGGTTTTGTAAGTTGCTCAAATTCATTCACACCCTGAGAACAGCTTGAAAAATTCTTACCAGTCTATTCCTGAATGTTTCTGATACCCAAAATGGGAAAATGCAGTAAAACTGGCAGGTACTTTTAGAATGATACATCATACTATGATTTAAGGGCAAAAATCATAATATTAAACAATTCATCCACTGTAATTTGTTATTTTAATTTTATGATCTTTATGTGGAAGATGAACAACCTAACCAAGATTTGTGCCTTGATTCACATATTTGTGTTAAAAACTGGGATTTTAGTTGTGGCATCTCCCTCTGAAGTGCAGTTGGACATATGTAGCACCAGCTGGGGCTATTCTGCCTCCAAGGTTTTGATTCTTTATAGGTCTGCCAACACTTTGGAACCTATATATAGAAATATATGAGATAAGCAAATGTTATTTATAGCATTTATATGTGTGAGGTTTTTAATTTTTTTAGTGGTGATATCTGTTGAATCTTCTTTGGCTATAAAATGAAAGAACAGTGACAATTAAGTCTATTTTATGCAAATGCAGGTAATGATCCATTAACCCATGGTATCAAAGCTATTTTCACATTCATCATTCGGTGACCTTCGAATATGGGGAAAATAAATACATTTCCAGCCCATTCTGTTGAACTAATTCATTTTCTAACAGTATAATAAGGTTGTAGTAAAATAATCAAATTTTGATTTATAGGTGAGGAATGAGGAGCTTAGTGTTGGGGACAACACACACACACACAATTAAAAAAGAAGCCCAAAACTTCAGAAGTGAAGTGTTTTACTTTTGGTTTTGGCATTTGGATGTCAGAGTGTAAAGAGCAACAGTGAATAACAATTAACTGTAACGGTGATAAGAGAAAAGCTGTTGCTAGCATAGTACCTAGTATTAACAGACAATCAGGGTCTCTTTTTTTAACATTTTTCTACCCATATGCATATCATTAGAATACTTGTGACTGGAAAAGGTACCTGCCTCTTCTGTTTAATCCATATGGTCCCATAGTAACAGATGCCTGAAATGGCTTAGGAAAGGTGTGACTCATACTATCTGCTGGATATTTCCTGGCATTTTTTCCCTTGATTTGTCAAAATATTGCACAAAAGAATGTTCATTTATAGGATTACAGACTAAAACCTACATTTAGAAATGCTGTCATAAATGCCTGCATGCAGTCTGGCTGTCTTTCCTGCCAAGGACTGTTAATGCTTAAATTAGCCACCTGATGGTCTGGTGCCTTGTTGTTCACAAATGTCAACTGCTTATGAAAGAAATAACATTTTTTTCCCATTACTTCACAGAATAACATTCTGAGTGAGCTCATAAACCTCACTAATTGCTGCCTAAAATTTGCATGTACTTTCTGTTGCACTGTTTAGTGCTCTGTTGTAGGTTCAATGGCAGCACATGGAGCTGCCACCAAGAATGCAAGTAGGACTCTAGAAACTTGGTCTCTGAAAGAAAAAGTGGCTGAGTTCAGAAAGCAGAAAACTTGATCTCAGTCTTGTTTCTTGTTTCTGGTTATAATTGTATATAATTATTAAGTAAAGAATTCAAATTACAGGCTTTTCCTCTATACAGGGCTTATTTAGATGAAAGGCATATTAATTTTCTATGTTTTTCTTCCAGGGCAGTGTACTTAGTGTTTAAGATGATTCATTTATTTATTTGTCTTCTTCATATCCTCTTTGCCCTCTCTCCTCCAGCTCTGAATTCCCCAGAACCTGTATCAAAGTGCAAGTGAATTTTAAATACACAAATAAATAAATAAATACATAACTTCTAATTTTGGAAGCAGTATTTAAGAAATGTCATCTTCTAAAACCTTTTTTCTTGAGTTGTCAAAAAAACGCAAAGTCAAACTGAGACGTTTCCTGGAACACTGTTTAATTTCTAAAATCACGATACCAAAAGAGCTGTTTATTTTGTACTTCTCAGCACTTTTTAACTAGTTCCCTACTGTAGTTTTAGGAACTGTTCCTTAGAAAACATTTTACTTCCAAACATATAACTAGCCCTTGAGGCTCAGACATCCTCAGTCTGATTGAAAATGTGATTTTTACAGCCTTCTACCAAACTATTCTGAGAACCAGTTGATCAGTTTGGGTAGCTACAAATATCTGGAATTCCCACAGCTCACTAGCAGTTTATTTGACAGTAAGCAAATGGAAATATTTTCAAAGAAATAGAGGCCTTAGTGGACAGACTGCAGAGTGCCCAGATGGAATTTTGTCACTGTCAATGTGTTTGTATCAAGCATGAAGATAAGGTTTGCCTGTGTAGATCACTAACGGCAGAGCCTCCAGAGATGTCTTTAAATCTCTGCCTCCTCTCGACCTGTTCCAGAAAGGCATATTCAGAAAAGAATGTTCTTAATATTAGTTTAACAGTTTCATATATCCAATCTTTCAAATAATCAGCACATGGTGAGAATATACGCCTAAAAAAGAGGCAGCGGATTGAGATGGAAGTGCTGAGGGCACAGAGTCACCTCGGAGGTAGGAAATGACAGCAATCTTTTGAGACTTGCCTTGTTTGCGGTGGGATTATATTTCCCAGAGCACCCTCTCAGAAGGGAGATAAAAGGGAAATTTTTCTTAAATATCCACCCTCTTGAACATTTTTATGTTTACAGAATTTGCAGCAAATAAGACAAATCCTTTCTGCATCTTCCTCTCAGAGCACCTCCCCTTGGTTTGATTTTGTCCTTCCCTATTTACAATAAGGATGGGTCACCAGAAAAGGGGAAGGGATGGAGTGTGGCTATTCCCAAGGTGCATAACATACCTGGGACAGGCCGTGAGGATTACTGCAGTACAGTATGTTATTTGAGAAAGAAGACTTTTTTTTTTTTTTTCCCCCTAACTGACAGTGAAGGAGCATTTAAAGCAGTTATTCTAGTTACCCAAACTGAATTTGATCAAGACAGACCACACTTTTCTTTAAAAACAGTATGGGATTGGTTAGCCAGAGACAGCAATTAACTAGTCTATTTTATTTCCTGCACGTTACCTGCAGGTGGGATGGTAAAGTATCTTGCTTTCAGAATGTATGTGAGCCAGCCTTTGAAAATGAAGATGAGGGCACAAAGAGATCTGGTATTCACAGCAGGAACTTCAAACCTCACGTCTGGCACACACTACTTACTTTTAATAGCTTGTGCTCTGAAAATCTGTTAAAAACTCGTTATGCTAGTTAAAACCAGGCAATAATGAGTCCACAAGTAGCTGTTTGCTTTGGACCATAATGGAATATGGCAGTTTCCTGACTAGATTCGACCTGATGAAAATATTCGACTCTAGATATTATGAACATAACAGGGTAACAGCTAAGGGCTGGCAATATAAACTATTCATCTGATGTGAACCGTGTACAAAATGGCTGTATCAAAATGTAACTTGATTTGAGAGTTTTGCAGTATATTTAATCTGTGTTTGAGCTTTTTTTCTTAAGCCATATTGATTCCCAAAGCTTGTTAGAGTTGTAACTGATCATAATTAGCAGTAAGCTTCTAGGCTACTGTTGTAATAATAAAGTACTTTATTTTAAAAAGACTACAGGACTTTGTATATAAATTATATATAGGATTAGGATAAGTACACTTCGCTAACTTAAGCTACACCAATGTTTGTGAGAAATGTTTTATACCTTTATTTTTGTATGGATTCGATAAGAGTTTCCCAAAGCTTTCTGGAATAAGTAGTTTTCTTCTTTTTTCTCCCTCTTTCCTTTCCTGGATTTCTTTGTGGCTAAAAATCAGTTAACTAGAAGATTCCTTTTGTTTTGTTTTGTGTTGGGGGGGTGTGTGTGGGGTGTGTGTTTTGGGTCTGTCCCCCGTCCCCCCATCCTGTCTGTCCCCGTGTCCGTCCCATCCGTGTGTGTGTCCCCCCCCCCATCCCCCCCCCCCCGCCCTACTTTCTAATCCTCTTAAATCGTCCACTCTTTTTGTTTTAATTATATGAGAGAGTGGTGTGGTCTAGACAATGGCTTCAACTGGTATTTTGGTTTGGAGGAAGGATGGAGTTTCTAGAAAATATAGTAATTATTTGTCTGTAGTTAAGTATCAGTCAAAAATAGCTAGTCATCTCCATGTTGGCTTGTGAAAATCATCCTGCTTCTGTTCCAGGACATCGCTTTCACTGTATGAAATCAGCTGCTGTGCTCCAGCACTCTGAGAAACTAGCCATTTCATTGTGCATTAACAATTAATAGAAAATAACTAGTTAACATGGGGTTTCTGTGAAGAATCTTGCTATTGTGATCTGTTGTTAAGCATTATTTATATATATTTATGTATGTATATTTGTTATAGTGGTGAGTGTAATAGATAAGCATTTGGTATTGTAACAGTGCATAGAGCACACTAACGTAGAAGAGAATTCATGTGGATTCAAATTGATTGTGTTCTGCTTATTCACTTTAAATGCAAATAGCTCATTGTCGCTGTTACATAGGGTGAATGAAAGGGTTGGAGACAATGCAAAATTTTCCTTTTTGATAGACTACAGGGCATTTCACAGAAAATGAAGAGAGTTCTATTACTGTGAGAGACATATCAGGGAGACTTCCACCTCACCTGGTGTTTCTTTGAGATCTTCTGAGGCAGAGTTGGAAAACAGGTACAAGTTTCAAAGATGCTGTGTTCTTTGTGTCAGTGCAGAGCATTATTTGATGTGGTTGAGAGTTATTATGCTATTTTGCTGCTGTTTTCAGTGAACTGTCAATAAAAGAAATGATAAAAAATTTTGGCACAGATTAGCAGAACTTCTTAACTAAGAATATGGTACTTTTAGTGGTGAAGTTAGAAAGGCTGTGAACAGAAAATGGTCCTGTGGGTATTGTGTACTTTGGTTTACTAGTATCGCTGCTTCAAACGCTTTGTAAGGAGAAAAAGGAAATCTGCTGGGCACTGTGTAATTGAATGTCATAAGCAAGATATTCCATATTTTGAAAAATTAACTAAGAAAAGAACAATTGTAATTAGTACACTGATAGTAACATTTTAGGGAGAAACAGTTAAATAATTTGCACTGATTCAAAATACTGTATTGTTTGTGGAAGACTTTACCTCACAGAAAGAAGTATTTTTGGGGAAAAAAAAAAAAGAAAAAGAGAAAGTAAAGCTGTTACACCAATTTTCTATGCAGTGTTTTTGACCAGAATATGAACTTTTCTCAAGGTCTGAAACTTAAATTAGCTCCCATCTGTATCACTGCTGTCTTCAGTTACAGTAGGTTTACATAAGCTGTTCATTTTGTTTTGATAGTGTCAAAACTTTTAATCTTGATATCTGCAACACTTCATTTTTGCTTTATAATTTTGATTCATTTATCTAGATGTATAAACTATGCTGAATCTATATTGTAATGACATCTATTTTTTGAATAAGATACATGGGTGCTTATTCTACATAACACCATGCAGTACAATATCCAGAAGCAGAAAGAAAATTAAATAACATTTCATTTGTTTCAGAACTTCCAATTCAATTCATGTTCTATAGGGATGTCAATTTTTATTTCACTGCAGTCTTTATTTTTAAATATATATGTGTGTGTCTGTGTATGAATATATGGATACATGAATATATGTATATGAATATAGCTAATTAAACATAGTTTAAGACATTAAGGAACAATTTCCTTCTGAATGTTTTTAATAAATAGCTTTCTGTTATTATCTGCTCTGCAGTAATTTTTGGCAGTATTTGACTCTTGTGTTTTTCAATTAATTGGCTACATTGCTTTTTTAAAGCTGCTTTGTAACCACTAGCTCACCACAAAATACTGAGTGGTGGTAGAAGCAGGGCCCAGGATCTAGCTCTTCCGTCCACCCTCATTGTCGAGTCATGTTTACTTTTTCCCTTTTTTTAGTTCAGTGACTATGTACATAATCCATATAAAATGTGATAGCAGACACAGATGGAGTTGCATAATACCTGACAGCATAGCAGTTGGGAACCCTCCAAGGAGGTGTGAAATAGGGATTAAAGTCTCCTCAGCTGGAGGAGGATATGGACCGGGATCTCCCCTGGAGAATATTTTGTCATCAGGGTAGGCAGTAGTAGGCAGGAGGGCACCATTTTTTTACACTTTTTCCTGAAATAATCAGAGCTCATCGACATGATGAGCCCGAAAAGTGAAAGAGCTGAATGTAGTCTTGTCCTGATGGGTCATGACCATAAACTCGAATGTTTTCAGACCTCATTTTTGTGCCTGCTCTGTAAGAGGAGCTCTGGGTACCCGTAAGTGCTGCAAAGTTGGATGTAAACTCTTAATGTTTATGGATTTAGATGGCTAAGGTTTCTTGAAAATGTGTTCAAGAGTTTTATACCAAAAATGTCAAATTAAAGTTACTTCAGCAACGGCATTTTTGTTGTTTGTAGGTAACTGTTCTTTGTAATAACTAAAATAACTCATCTGGGGAAGGTACAGATGCCAGACAGAAGGATAATGTGCCAATATTTAAAAAGAGTAAAGGCAACGGTCCTGGTGATTGGTGGCCTGTTAGCCTGATATTGATCCGGAGCAAAATAATGAAGTGGTTAATACAAGGCTTACTTTATAAAAATTTAAGGACGGTAATGTAATTAATTCCTAACAGCATTGGCTGAGGGAAGATAGATCTTACCAAGCTACCTTGATACTGGTTTTGATGAGATTACAAGCTTGATTGATAAAACAAAGATGTTGGCATTAGTCATATGCCGTGGAAAAAATATCTGCAGCACGTGATACCTTAAGAAGAACAGCAAAACAACACAGTGCAGTAGATTAAAAAGCAACTGGAATATTCTAAAACAATTTTGTTTAAAAAAAATGTTGGCATAAATGAGTAGATATGTTTTGAGATTCTTTTTTCTCTACTATTTAACACTTTTTTATCACATGTAATAAATATAAAATGAGTATTCATAAAGTTTTCAGATTACACAGGGATTGGGGACGTGGTTGATGATGATAGTAACAGATCAGATTCAGAATGGCCAGAATTTCTTGTGTGCAAGCAAGCAGCGTGCAAAAAAGCCCATGCCTTTCATAAAGTCACTCTTTCAGAAAGGAAGATCCTACCTAGGAAGTCATTACTCTTGCAGGCTGTTACTTTGATGGAAATGAATTAAATATGAGTTCTTAGTGCTATGTATGTGTACACAAGGTGTATCAGGTAGGAATTGAAAAACGGTACCTCTGAATTTTGTTTGTTTATAAGCACTGTCAGATGGTCACCTATCTCTGTCCACAGTTCGAGGCACACGTTGCCAATTTAAACAATATTCATAAAAGACTTCCTTCCAAGAAAGATGAAAAGTCTATACGCTTTCCCTGTAATGGAAAACTGGAAGAAACGGAAAGATCTTAATTTGTTCGAATTGTAGAAGTGAAAGTTAAGGCCTGACTTTGTTTCTGAATGGGACACAGTAATTTGATAGATAATTGGAGGAGAAGGGGTACTTTCCTGTCAAACACATAATTGCTAAAGGCTGGAACCATAGGTGTGTGGTTTTGGCTGATACTTCTAAATAGTGGAAAATTCAAACCATTTTTTAGCCATAGTTACAGAGCTGACTGAGCTGTCCCACTGCAGTGATCCTTCCCATTTTACACTGATGGATTATCATTGTTATGGTGATGGTGGTGTGTTTGTGGGGCCAGCTGAGCCACTGTCCATCAAAACATTCCATAGTTATGGAACCCGGAGCTTTGCATAGTGAGGGCATCGAAATTTGTTCCAGCAAAAAATTCCAAACACTGTTGTATGGGTAAATAAGTAACTCTCTTATAACATTTCTGTCTTAATTAAATGGAAATTGCTGATAGCTAAAGACATGTTAAAAAATTCCATGTACAAATTCAAGAGCAGGTAAATGTTGGCTATGCAAGAGCTGTCTAAGAGCAAGGAAAACCTCTATCAAGCTAATGAATCAGGAATTGTCATGAAAAAGCAATATATACCTTACTGGTATATATTATTATGAGAAGCTTCAAGACAGAAATGACAGTAAGTGGATTTCTGGAAGGTGAGAAAGAATAGAAGATAGACAGAACAAGCCCCATACCAGAGTTATGTAAGACAAATTCCCAACTTTATTTTTAGCAAGTTAGAACAGTCTTAGAGAGTAGAGCAATATGCTATAAATGAAGAGTGCTGACAAAGCATATGTTGTTAAAAACTGAGGAATGATAATGAAATAGGACAGAGGAGGCTGAAATTTTGTCAGCATTCCATAATGCAAATGAAAAGAAGCCATTATAGTTGATCTTCCTTGAGGAAGGGGTCTATGTATATTCATTTCTTAAATCAAAAAAGAAATTAAATGCTTCAGTAAAAAATTCTGAATTTTCTACTTCAGTTTCTTGTAAATATCCTGATAGAACTAGATTTAGACTTCTACAACTGGAAGAGATGAAATGGAGAATGATTCTCAAAGAATTTTTTTTTCTATTATTATTGTCTTGTGTTAAGTTTTGGTGTAAAATTTAGAAGAGGTCTAAGTCTAGTTTTTCAGCATACTTAAATTTGCTTTTCTTCTCTACTGCTACCTTTGTAAGCACGTACAAATGAATAGAGTTCACTCACTGTTCGTATGCTTAAATAAGTGTTATAAATCTGTGTTCAGGTATGTGCCCCTATGTGTAGTGCACATCCTCAAGATAGTCATGCTTTTGATATATATTTTTTAAATTATATTATTGTTTAGTGTGCATTACTCTGTCAAGCTAGATAAATTCTGATTGTCTTGAGAGTAGACAGGATAATAAAACAAGAACATTAGTAAACCCCAGACTACAATTTCAGGTGAGCCTGAAGCAAATATGGTTAAATGTTCCTAAATACCCACATGCTTAACATAGCAATAATATAGTTTGTTTTTACAGACCTATGTACTTTTGGTGCATGACCTGGTTTTGGGGTGAGGAGGAAATTGCTGAAAGTAATCTAAGGCAAGCTTTTTCTTGTGCTATGATTGGAAGTATGAGGAATGCTATAAATCTTTCATTGGAGGCAGCCTTCTGAGTTTCCAAATCTTCTTTCTTAATGGGAGATTCTGTCGAACATCTGAAACACCAAGGACCTCCACATAACTGAGCCTTAGGCTCAATTAACTCCATCTTTTACTGGTATTGAACAAGTATTTTGTTGAAAGCAAAAGTATTTTTCATTTTTTCTCCATTCTTACTGAAAGAGTTTAAAAAAGTACAGAAGGTTCCTGGTGGTATCGCATGGTCCCTATATGAATCTGGTTTTTACATCCCTGTGGTTTAGTTCATCATCAGTATGGCTTAAACGTGAACACATATTCATCCTGCCTGGGCCTGGGATGCCTATAATCCCTTGACCCAGGCTGGCTAGCTGAACAAAAGGAAGCCTTAATTAAATTATTGCATAAATTCCCTTTGGAGAAGCTGAATAAAATCCACTAGATGTAGGATATCCAGCTCTGAGCAGATGTGAAAGGAAATCTGCGCGCCTAGTGAACTGGCAAAGAAATCCCAAATCTAAGCTGCTGAAATGTAATGCTTCGAGAGATGATTATTTCTGAAGCATTCTTATGTTTTCTCAACCTAGCTAGTGTCTGAGTAGTTTGGTTCGATTTGATTAAATACGTTGTACTGATGACTGACAATCTAGTTGGTGCAAAAGAGGGGAGCATCCAGGTTTGCTGCCTCATTGCTGTACAGCGTACAAACTTGTCAGAAGACAAGCAGAGAAACATTATCTGTTTTTCTGATATGACAGGGTGCTGGAGAACAGCAGATATTATATGTAGAGCTTGTTGGCTTTGTGAAGCCAAAATATTTTACAGGGATCTGTCAGCTTGATATTTTGGGTGAAGAGGGGAAGGACTTCCCAAAATACAGTGTTAGTAAGAACTGTGCTGAAAACATCTAAAACGACTGTGAGTGCCCTGAATCAAGTGCTGGGAGGAGAGATGGAGAGCAGAACCTTGTGCATGCTCTGTGATGGGCTGTATACTCCTCCCAGATACCATCTTGCACACATGAACAGTTCCTGAAACCATGGCGTGCAAGTATAAATCTGAAACAAGACATTTCAACCTGCCAGTACGGGGTCACTGTTCAGGACAGTTTTTATTTTTCTTCGTTTAGAACAACCGGAGGTTTTGAAATACTAAAACTGCTGTGATAAAGTATCGCCACAGCCTTGCAAGGGTTTAATTGCCTGCTTGTGTTTGTGGCTTTCTGTCGTACAATAAGTATTAAGTGAACAGATTTAAGATGATATTGTTAACTGTGGTATCCCATGGCTTGCCATGAGTTTTGGTGAAAGAGTCATCTCTTCCATTTCAGGATGGAGCTCTATAGCTCAAACTCAAATTGCTGTCTGAGTCTGAATCTCATCCCACAAAAACCTAATGAAGATGACATGCACGAGGACCAACAGTGTTACAACATGTTTAGCTGTTGCATTATATTTAGCTGCCTCACAGCTGGGAGGCTCCTTAAGAAGATGTAGTCTGGTAATAATACTAACAGTACAAAACCTGACATGACACCTTAACAATAGCATGTTCTTTCCATTCTCCTATGCCTTCTTGATGCCACTGCACAAGTAGCAGAGACAATTGCTCAGTGACCAGTTCAGTTATTTTTATATAGTTGGACATGTTGCTAATGCTAAGCAGTTAGGATCTCCTTGTACTACTGGGAGGTCTTTGTTTATCTATGGGTCTGGAAGCATTTTAAATCTCTGTAGAAAAGTATCTTTCTAGAGAGAAGTGAACAGTCATCAGAAAAGATGAGGAAAACTCCCACTTTTTCCTCTTTAGTAAGGACTTTTTTCATGGAAATAAGATGTTGTGGAAGTAGACGCTTGCTTTACACTGAACAATAATAATAATGATCAAAAATAGAGTGAATCAGACTATTTGCATATGGTTCCTCTAGCAGCAGTGTTTCTGTTGTTTCCTTCTTTGCTGTCACTTAAAATCTGTTCATCTGCACAGTGAGCCATGTTGGGAGCTGATCTGTCTGCAGACTATTCAGTTTTTAGATCGGTGGGGTTAGTTTTTGCATGTTCAAGTTTTCTAAGCAGGCCTGGACTGTGCAAGTGCTGGTGTTGTCACACAGGAGGAGGACAGCCAAGCCTGGTTTACAGAGGAGGATCAGGAGCAGATTTTTTAAGATGCCATGCAACTGCAGTCCTGGTGTATTGTCTGACTGATCTGTGTCTTGAATGGGAGGAATTTAGCAATTTTCTGGGTAAGTTGTTGTTTTAGAGAAATTTCTGGATAATACTGTCCAATGGTTCAGGCAGAATCTCTTTCTGTTGATTTCAGTCCTTGGCCTTTGCCATTAAGTTATCTTTCACTTTATGCAGTACAGCAAATTTTCAACAGATTTTCAGCTCTCGGTTAGCTGATAGTTCTGCATGAGTAGGTTCACGCTGGTTTAAATGTTGTCTTACTGCTGACCTTGTGCAGGGTGCTCTCAACCCCCCCTCTGCACAGATACAAATTTTTGAGAGTGGGACAAGGAACACATTCTGTCACATCACGTAAAATGAAGTTTAAATAATTTTTTTAGAAAGCTATGAGAATGCAAAATCAAAAAACTAAATTTAAAAAAGAGAGAGAAAATGTTTGATATTAGGAAATAGTTTTATAATTAACTCTTACCTCCTAGGTATTTTAACTAGATAACTCATCCAATAATGTATAGAATAAAATAGTAGCTAAATGAAAGTTCAGTTGGATCAGGTATACACTAATAATAAATAAACTTAAGGATTCAGAAGCATAGTCCAGAACCATAAAAACAGCTAAGCTGGTGATAGCAAGAGTCCAACCAATTCAATAAAGTCTTTTGGAAAGTGGCTGTTAAGGGAAACATAAAAGATTCAGGAGAAATGGAGACTTACTCAGCCTTGGGGTACCTCACAGGTCTTAACTGGGGACTTAAGGAAAAAAGAAAGGCGCTTCTTAGCTGGAATCTGTATCTGTGCCATCATAACTGATAGGCAGTGACAGACTCCACCCCGATCTGTTTTTGAACCCATTGACTTCCATCAAATCCTACAACAGTGTGATGCAAAACTTTGGTTTTAAATAGTGGTTTTAAAAATGTCTGTCTTTTTAAATTTGTCCTCCTTTTTTTGTATGAAACACATGAAATAATGCTTTTATCAAATTCATCATATGATTCATTATTTTTTATACTCTGATTTTGTTCCTGTTTCTTTATCTGACTGAAAAATTTTGCTCTACTACTATTTTTTTTCCTTTTTATTATCTTTTTAATATATATTTAGAAACTTCTGTACAGTGTATCTTACACTTTTTATATTTTTCCATAGTTCTGCTCTAAGTCATTCTTGAGGTGAGATGTCTAGGATTGCATAGAAAATTCCAGACATGGTACATCATGAATTTATACAATGGCATAATGATGTTTTTGAGATATTCTTAATAGTTTTCTATTTGCCTCTTTGAGTGCTACTGAGCATTAAGCTGACACTTAGAGAACTGTCTGACATGACACCAGATGTCTTGTATGCGTGGTAATGTATTATCTAGGGCCTATTATTGTGCTAGGTAAGGTTATTTTTACTTGTGTGCAGCTCATTGCTGTTGAGCTGTATCTACCTTTTTATCACTAGACATTCTGTATTGTCTATGCCTTTTTGATCAAACTTATGTATAAACGTTCAAACTTGCCACATGATTTACTTAAATGTTGAATATCACAGATCTGAGCACTGGTCCTTGAAATAACCTACATATATTATGGGGAAAAAAAAGTAATTCTACCATATTCTTTTTATCTTTTAAGGAATCTTTAATTCACAAGATGACCTCCTCTCTTATCTTATGATGATACAGCTATTTTAAGATATTTAGGTAAGGGACACTGGCAAAAAAGGTTCATAGAGCCATATTTTTTTCCAGGAGCTTTTTGCCTTTTCAATGGGCTTGTATAAACTTGAGACCCACTTAAACACTGTTTTAACTATTTCTCTATGTATCCTATTAATTCTCTTACCTTACATGTCTGTTAGTTTTTTAATACAGTTGCCAACTGTTCTCTAAAATTAGAAGCCTGATTCTGCATCTATACCAACTCAGTTTTATCTAGATACTAATAACATACTAATTGCCCCTACTAATAATACTTCCAGGGATGTGAGTATGATCTGTCACATGTAGGTTGTTTATTAGTCATAGAAAAAAAGAAAAGAAACGGAGTGAAATACTGTATTTTCTCATAGCACGTTGATTTTGCTTTTGTAGTGTAATATCTTAAGAGGGATGGAGGAGTTTATATTTGTGCTTACATACGCACAGAGCTATGCATTTCTGCTGGAGGGAGCCAAGGTCAACTAAACTGATATACCTCAACAGTTAACAACGCTTCATTCTGCTGAAAGGAACATGGAGACTCCTGTTACTTTGAAGAGCCACCCCATGATTTCTGATCTGGGTTAGACTCAGTCCTGTTGTTGATGATACAAGATACTGAAAATGGAGGCTGTCAGAAGTTTTGGAATACAGGCACAGAGAGACATTAAGGGACACTTAAGGTCAGAACAATAGTACTATAGAATGGCAATATCTGAAAAGTTTTATTCGCTCTTTTTCTTTTTTTTCTTTTTTTTTTTTTTTCTTTTAAGCCATAGTGACCAAGGATAATTCCTTTTAAGCAGAAAACTAAGACAATTGTCTGTGCATGAGCTGATACTGTAAGAATCTATATACAACCCTAGAATTTTTGATGATTGTGGTTATTTATTTACATGAAGGGGGAAAAGAAAAGGTTCCCTTAGTTTTTTTAATCTGGGTTTTTACTAAGCTCACATTATGAAAATGACTTGTCTCTGAAGGATTGTTCGATGTAAATTTAGGCGTCATGATTAAATTTAGCAATATAGTGAAAGAGAATTTTAACTCATTTAGAAAATCTCAATCCATTACTTAATGAAGTTTCCATAATCGATTTAGATGGGGGGAAAGAAAATTAAGAAAATTCAATATTTAACATTTAAAATGTGACACTATGCAGACCCCAAGACACTAAGAAGGAGAAAGTTCTGCTAGGCTTTCCTTTAAAGAACATTTTCCATTGTTGTCTAGAAGCTAATTTTCAAAGTTCATTTTCACCAGTGAAGTAGTGATGTGTTTTGAATAGCAAAATTGGATGCTTTCTTTTATTACTGCTAGAAAACTTACTCAGTTTAAGCTAAAAAAAGATGTTTTGATACATTGTCTTTCTCAAATAAGCTCCCAGCAGTGAGAAATTACAGATTAGTGTCAAATGGTGATTCTCTGTCACTGAAATATGTTCTAAACCAGCAGTTCTCATGACACAAACCTGCCTGAAATGATACTACGTAGTGCCTCAAAGACGATGTGTATTCTTGACTTGTTCCTGGGCAGATGTGAGGTGGAGGAATTAATAACCTACACTGCTCTTGAAAAGATGTAATTTTTCTCTTTTTTTGCCCCTCATTTTTCCCTGTGTAAGTTCTGCAATAAAGCCAAAAAATGAGATTTGCTATTAATAATATTTCTAACCTTCTGAATGATTAATATTTAGATGATGACTTAGTACGAATAAGATTATTCAGTTCTGATTATAAGACTTAATACTGATTATGAACTCAAGGTTAAATAATGCTTATATAGTACCTTTCAGTGGGAGAGTTCAAATGTTATATACACATAATTAATTATGCTTTAGAAGATTACTATTATAAGCATGTAAGTAATATTAAGGAAAAGCAAAAGTTAGAAAAAACAGTATTTTGTCTTGAGTTCACATTGTGATCCAGGAAGACAGAGATGGGGACAGAACCGACCAGTCCTGAGTTTCAGGCCCTCTCTTAATCACCAGACACAAATATTTTAAAAAACAAACCAAACCACATTAGAAGCAGAGAGAGAGCTGACTGCGCTGAAATTACTGTTCTGTTGGCTTCCGTTAGCTAAATGTGGAGGAGGAGAGAGTAAATGTGAGTAAACCTTTGGGGGAGTTTTTATCAGAATGTCACTTCATTGTCACTGTGTTGAGGTATGTGTGATGGACACAAAGAGACTAAGCAGCAGAGCACATTCAAGTGCACACAAAAGGTGAGGTTACCACTCAAATAGAAGAGGGTGGAGTCGAGGACGCTGAGAACTTGCTGCAACTTTGCCGTTGCACTACATGAACAGGTCTCTCTCTTTGGCTCAGGTTTTCCTGCTGCCTTTGCAGTCAGACAGACTTTAAATGTGAACAAAGAGGTAGGGTTTGGGGTTATTTTATTTTATTTTATTTTACTTTATTATTTTGTATTATTTTATTTCCTCAGAGGTTTTTTTAGTGAATAGGATTTGAATTGGTCAAAATAGAAAAAATATAGATGTACAGTTCACAGCATGGATGCTCCTTCCCAAAAGCAAAGATAAATCTGAATTATAAATTTCTTTTAATTACTTCTCTCCTTTTAGTAGATGTAGAACATTTTAATTTGAATGTAGACATTTATAAGAAGTGGAGAGGAGAAGGGGCATGCATGGAAGACATTTGTCACTTGGAAGAAGAGCTATGGCACTGCTCAAAATAATGGAGAATCAAGTCCCACTAAAGGTGTTTTTATGAGAGTCAATGCCACAAAATGTTACCATTTTTTACCCCAAAACAAACTGCGAGGAAAGAAGCCAGCCAGTGCCCACTCATCCGTGTTCAAGGGATCTGGGAGTCCACCAGGCTGAGGGTTTTACACCTCTGAGGTACGGGAAGCCCTTGCTGACATCTGCACGAGTACAGATCTCACCTCTCAGGCGTGGCCCTGGCAGCGGACGGCCGAGGCAAGTGGCACGCAGGCGCCCGCAGACCCCTCGGGGTGTACCTGCCACAGCAGGCCGGGAGCTCCCCTGTTCTGGCCCTCACCTCCCCTGTGTCTCCAGGGTGAGGGAAGGTTTTCTGAACTCCTTAGTTAGCTGAGAAGCAGAACACATTCAGCTCTGGCAATTCAAAATGAGTGCAAATTAAGGTAAATTAGAAAATCATGAACTATTTAATACTCCTATTTCCACATTATTTATTCAGAAGAAATTTCTATTAACAGTGCCTTGGACTCACAAAGCAATTAACTCCATCCCTTTCACAGATCCCTCTACAGATACACTGACATGCTCTGCAGAACAAAGGATTTGATCTTTTGGGACTAAGATGCTGTGGTGGTTTTTTTTTTTTTTTTCTTCCATTTGCTTATCACTGTGTTAACATGTGAGGGAAAATGATTAGTTATATTGCTGCATTCTGTGAAGACATAGAAGGTCAGGAAGATGTATCTAGATCTACATCCACTTCAGAAATATTTTCCATTGCTAATATTCAGAGCATCCAAAACGACTGTCTCTTCTTTGAGTCTGCTTTGCCCTTGTCTCCCTGAAAAATAATGGCCGATTACACAGCTTCTGATTTCTGCATTTAGTTTGGTGCCCGACGGAGATACAAAACACAGATAATGGTTCCTCTCAAAGAGGACAAGTGTTGTTAGATAAACTATCAAGTATCTCATTGACAGAAAGATGCATTCTTTCTCAGTTCCATGGGGTTCAGGAGTCAGTTCTGGGATGGTGGATGCCTTTGTGCAAGATGGTTTGTTTTCTACATTGCTCTAATAAATACTGTAATGCTGAAGTAAATGCACACTTTAATTATTCTAAAACATAATTTATACATTAGTTTCCATAGTAACTTGTCATTGCTGTGGCATGGTTGGAGCTAGTGACATTTGTGAGTGTAGGAAGTCAATTTATAGAATGATTTACAATGTAGCGTTTGATTTCTCAAGTAAATACTGGTTTTGTTGGTTGTGGCCAGCTGCATTGATATTGAAATTGTTATATATTCCATAGGTATAAACTAGATGGGAAAATTAGTCAATGAGGTCACTGTATTTTAAGCATTAAGAACTGTAATTGAAATCTGTTTCTGCAGAAGGCTGTATTTTCAAAAATATACTACTTTGACACATGGGAATATTGTTTCTTCAGGGCTTGCTCCACTGTTAAATAAAGATTTAAGTGTTTAGCTCTGAAGGAATCATCACTTTCAACCAGGGACAATTCACTGTGCCAATAAAAAGGTTGTGTACAATTTAGAAAGAACAAGAAAACAATGTTCTTGGCTCTAATTAGTTTTCTTGATATATAAGGTAATATATTTCTCAGAAGGATATAAATGATACTAACACTTCTATTTTGACATAATAAGCCTTCTAAAGAATTACTGACTTTAAATGAAAAATACATACAGTACTTGCAACCCTGTTTTCCACTGTTATGCTTGCAACTATTGTTGCATGTATCTCTACGTGGAGGAAACTCTCATGGATTAAACCATGAGCTATTGCTGCTGCAAGCTTATTTTTTTAATAAGCATCTTTAATACATTATGGAAATCTGCAGCAATAGAACATCTTGGAGAAGAGCTAGTTCATCCCAGAATGGGTTTGCTGGTGTGGAAGAGAAGTGTCACACAAATCTCAGCTTGATTCCAGAATGTGTTAGCTGAAAAACCACAATTTACCCAAGAATGGTTTGACAGAGACACCACAGTCCATGCTGATAAGGTTAGAATGCCAGATACCCAACGATTTGGTGCAGATTTAACAGTGCTTAGTTGACATTATTGTAAATATAACTTCAGCTTCTGTATACTGATCTCAAAGTCAGGACACCATATGGTAGTTGATTTTTCAAAGCTTTAAATGTTTCTTTTGCTGCTAAATTCACTAGATTATCTGCTAGTACATGGGATAAAAACTGGATATATTGAAACAGTAGCTTTATATTTTTTTTGTTATGTCGTTTTTTAGAATATAGCTGACTAGTTCTTCCATTTGAGGAAGAAGTACAGAATGAAGAATAAATGCAAAAGTGACTTAAAAGGATTTGAGATAAGGTATATCAAACTAAGGCAGGGGGGAGTATTTCTGCTGTGCATGTACCCTGGTGAAAACACCTCTGTGGAGTTAACAGTGTTCTGACAGCAGCAGAGACAGCAATACCAACACTCACAGTTAAAGGGTTTTGTGTGGTCCCATAGGTGCCTGCGCCGTTGTGTAGCTACAGGCCTCACATTTGCAATTCTCCAGCCTGCCTTTTGCTTTTAGCGGTGTAACCTCTTGTGTAACTGCTGCAGCTGTGTTTTCCAGGGCCCCCGTGGCAGCCGTGCCCCTTGCTGTTGTTACACTGTGGTTTTGTGCTGTCATCCCCCTGGTCTTCCACCTGCAAACCTGTGATGGCTTCTCATGGGAGGCAACTGCTGCTGGGGTGGGAATGGCCCCACTCCTCCCCTCCTTTTCGTAGCTGTCTCCTACCCCTTATTTTCTGCTTTCTGTTTTTTAGTGTTGGAAAACAGAACTCTGCACGTAATGAAGCAGTCATTTAAATAGCTGATAAGTAATACATGTGCACAGAGGTGTAGTCACTAATCACAGCACCACAGTTGTGCCTGATCAAGCACTCTCCAGTTGGCAGTAGCACCATCACAAGTGGTAACTACTATTAGGGAGTTTGAGCCAGGTCCAGTGAAAAGCGTAGCAAAAAGTCCCTGCTGGCATCACAGTCTGTCTCAGCATCCCCTCTGCAACAACTTAATGCTTAAACCAGCTCATCAGTAAATTACTACCTGAACTACAGAGCATAAGTATTGCAATTGTAACAGCTCCCAGTTCACACACAGGTGTTGCGTTGTAAAGGGACAAGGTGGGAAGTGGGGATGGAGCAGGGCAGGTTATCGGAAAATATCCGTTCTCCTCTCCTGCCTGCCTGAGAAATGTTCATTGTCTCTTGCGTCTATTGTTTTCATTATCTTTTGATGACGGAGGAATAAGAAATAGATTTGTTCCTATGAGGTCGGTTGGAACGCTGATGGAGAAATAGATTGAGATTGTATTTTGGAGGAAATTTTCTAAGGCATTTGAATGTGGCTTTCCATTTTCATTCTTCCCTGCCCTCCACCCTCAGTCCCCTTGCCAGAAATAACTGGCCAATGGAAATTACAGAGAGAGTGCTGGACTTCCACCAGCTACAAATTCATCTGTATTTTTATATTTAACCATTCTGAATGTTTCCAGCTCCTGATGGAGATAGTGAAAGGCTGAGCATAGTGTTACAAAAATTTGCCCTGAAAAAGAACGGAGGTTGGAAGGGGTAAAATGTATGAACAAAATTGAAAAACAATGAAAAGTCACATCACTGAAGCTTCTCTAGTACCTGACATGCTTTATTTTTAGTAAAGTTTATTAATAATTTTATTTCCTACAAAAGGTCTACACATACGTGTAGCGCAACTATTGCAGTACTAAAAAGAGTATAAAAAATAACTTGAAAAAGGCAAGGTGTGGAAGGCTGCTGAAGACAATATATCTTGAAGACAGTGTGGAAACAGCAAGGGCAGATTAGAAATGAAGGATCAGAGTTTATCTGTCACCATTTTGCTGTTTTACTGTAATGTCTCAGTTATTTTATCTGTAAAATGAGGATAATAGGATGTCTGTTGTGTGGACTGGTCAGAATACGGTCACGTAGACAAATTGCAATAGTTCAGGAAGTTACTGCTTGTCAAATGAGCAGCGACAAATGTATGAATATTCTGTCTTGTTTCAAAGTAAAATGCGATTGCTTAACCCGTGTGCATTATACTTGGGAAACAGAGTGTATTTTATGTACACACACATATTCACACACACACACAGAGTTAATGACTGTGACTTGACAGATAAACTATAATTTAACTGTCATCACATGAACATGACCAATGATTCGTATGCAGAACTGTAACACTCCTCACCAGCTTCGTAATTCATGTTTTCTAAATATACAGACATATACCATATGTGGATGTTCTTATGCCAGAGGAGAACGTTTAGGCTAGAGTACACATACGCCGTTGCTAGTTAGTAGGTTTTGTGCACATGCTTTATGCAGTGTTAGTAATGCTATTGTTGGAATTGCAGCCATTTGTCTAAGTGACTAAAATGTTGTGGCCAGTTGCTTGAGATGTTTTACTCCTTCACTTTGCTTTTGTTGACGGTGAACCTAAAAGAATCCAAATATTTTGCTAGTGTTCTGTCAACACTGCAAAAACATTTTGGTAAACTGGTGCATTGTACTTTACCATACTTTTTGACTGTAAATTCATATCTGTGGGCCAACAGTTTGGGTGGCATGTATTTGAAGCACTAGGAGCAAAGTTGCCTTTGTCCAAACTAAAGCAAAGTTCATCATTCCATCAGTAGCTCACCCCTGTGTGTGATCCCAGCCGTCCTCATTCCGTGGCTAACTGAAGGGGGAGGCTCTTGAAACTTTCTGGACAGTTTGGTTGTGGGTTTTTTTGGGTTTTTTTGTTTGTTTTTTTTTTTTTTTTTTTTTTTTAACAGGAAGGTGTACCAGGCTTTGCTTTTCTGTGTATCCAAAATCCACCTTAGCTAGAGAAATTGGGGACAAACTCTTTAATGATCGGACTAGATGATCTTCAAGGTCTTTTCCAACCTTGATGATTCTGTGATTCTTATCTAAGCTTGGCAGATCTAGTCCACAAGTAAGACATAACGATAATTAAAACTTCAGGGACACTTTTATTAACTTGGTGCTTGAGGTACAAGAACTCATGGTGTTCCTGCCATCCCACTCAGCTATAATGGCTTAGTGGTCAGAGCCCTCTGTTCTCCCTTGTCTTTCTGAAGGATTCATACCCATGCCTACCCCACAGGCTATGGACTAGGGGATGCAGTTTTGTTTCAGTCTTAGTTTCCAGTTAAAAGATGTCCAATACGTAGCAAATGTTTCCCTACGCCTCTTTGCCTCACGTGTATTGTTCGAAAGATCCTTTGGGAGTGTCACATATTGTATGATGGAGAGACTGCAGTGCTTAATTCTTGTTTGTGGATTCTACACTGCTGTTAGATCTAAGATTTGTTAGAAGGGAAAGCAAAAAAAATGAAGCAATGATTAAGCATAGCTTTAAAGAGAGAGAAACAGCCAGTGTGAGCTGACTCTTGGGGTATTGACTCCTCTTCATCTCGTGATCAGCGGGCCGAAGGACAGTGAGAATTTCCTCTCTAGTTTCTCATCATTTCTCATCCACAGTTTCAATATTTTTACTCAGTTCAGGGTTGGATTCTGAATTGTTTAGATTTGGACTCCTTAAACTCTGGATTAGATTTTCATTTCAGTGAGCTGCATTGACATCTGTTTCTGTTAATCTGTACAGTTCTGCTATAAACCTTGTCCCTTTTTCTGTATAAACACTGTGTTCTTCAATTAACATCTGAAGGGATTATCCAAAGCATCCAAACTTACATATTTTAGATGTATTTTTAGAAATTAATGAAATACAGCGTGTGAAATGCTGAACTATATAACACTCATGGATCACTGAACACTATACAGAAGTTTGTAAAATATCACTATTTCAGTTAATTATAGTGTTGTGAGTCTACATAGTTATCTGAAAAAAGACTTTAAACTGTGAAAGGAGTTTAGTTTAGCAAAGTATTTATTGCACTGTGATCAATAAGATGAAAAGAATTTTAATGCATGTCTAGATTTCCATTGAAAAATTGGTGCAGCTTTGAAATGCATGCACAACAGGAATTGGTAGGTCTTCATTCTTTTACATGATATGTGTATACACATTAAAAACATAGATAGTAGTGAAAATCTATCAATTTTCACCACATATATCTTTATGCTGCCATGCTTTGGTGGTTACTGCATCATTTTTTCACTACGAAAAGTGGCATATGTAATTATAGGGGAAGGCACAATTAGAAATTGCATGCAATTACATCCAAACAAGTAAACAAAATAAAACTACATTCAGCAAGCTAAGGAATAGCTGAAAGCCTTTTAATGGAGATGCCAAAGATGAGCTTTTGCAGCTCTACAATTTGCCAGTCAAATTGTTGTCATTTAGGAGAACTTTCCCACAGAAGCTCAGAGTAGAGCAAATGATTGGCAAATCATCTTTCTAAATTATTATATACTGCTTTGATTGGTTTTCCCCCTATTATTCTTTGACAAGATCTTAATATTTTCAAAGTTGAGAACTTGCATATTTTTCTTTAAAAATGACCTTTCCTTTTCTGCATGTCTCATGAAGTGAGGTACATTCACTGTGAGGGGCACATCTCAGGAAATCAGTAATATTTTGAAGGTGTGATTGTAATAAAGCTTTATGAGGTTTTAAAAAGATCACACAAAAGAGGATAAATATTGCATCTGTATTGTTCAGAAGTTTATCACTGAAATAAGTTCTATCTTCTGGATCTAAATCAATGGGAGAAGTAAACAAAGCTGCAGAGATAGGTCATGTTCTCAGGTATAGACAGTTCCTATTCTAAAGAAATTAAATTTTGGTTGTAACCGCATGGTGAGAATGACTTTGTTGTCTCATATACAGTTAATAGAGCTGCAGCGTAATTAATGGTGGTTACCAGTGCAGGGCATGCAGATCAAATGGATGTTTTCTCTTACCTTTTTTTCCTGTGATATGCAACTGCCTTTCACATAGAGCTACAACTGCCCTAATGGAATTTCTGATATTTTTTTGTGAAAAGGGACAGATTCCCACATAGGACACTTTTTAGTTTATTATTTTTTGAAAAATTAAAAGTTATTGAGGGGGTTGGATAAAAGGGAGAGCTGGCATAATGAGTCTTCCATATCCCTTTAACAAAAAAAAAAAAAAATAAAAAAAATGTTCCTCATCTTATCCAGACAGTCAGATTATTTTATGATATCATGGGATGTGTTCCACAGCTGCATCCTCTTGACAATCCTCCCTCTCCACCAACAGCATACTTCAAGATAATTGGCTGAAATTTTCTTAGCAAATAATTATTTGACCAATTAAAGCTGTTAGTCTGCAGAGTAATGAACTGTGAATAGATTTTTAATTCCTATGAAATCCTGCATTTTTACAAATGGAGGGAAGATAAAAAACATCTTAAAGTTGTTGAACAAATAATTTCTTTTGAAAACACTGAAAAGATGCAAAAGTTTTTCTTTGAGCCAGCGTGGAAACCAAATGCTATTCAGATTGGTGCTTAAGAAAAAAAAAAAAAAAACAATAAAATGAGAGGTGAATACTGACATGAAATTTATAGTTTCTTTTAGACAAGGATTCTAAATCCTTTTTTAATTTATTCACCTAGAAACACATAGTAAAAGATTATCTGTAGAAGTCATACATGACCTATCCTGTTCTGTGAAGAATTTTCCATTTAACTCTATGTTCAAGCTACTTTAAAGTGTTATTCAATTAAATGATACGTTAAATAGAAGCTACATATGGCATATTTCTCCTGCACCTGTGTAACAAATATTCAAGCAGTTTATATCAGTATTAGATTAACAGCCTGTTCAAGCTATGGAGCATGTCACCCCCTCACTGCTTTGTCAACTCAGAAGAAACCAGCAATGGAGGGTTTTTGAGATAGAACATCTTTAAAAGGACCTTGTAATTGGGCAGCAATAGTCTCATACTTGAAATATTTTCCTTGATGACATTTAAGATGAGTGGGCAAGCTACTGCAATGACTTGGATTAAAAATTATATTGGAAGCTAAGAGAAAAAATTAAGAAGCAACCAGGAACTATGGGGAGAAAACCTGCTTGCTTATATATTAAAGAAAGCAGATAACTAATGATGGAGGTGGAAAGATACATCAAATCTAAGAGCAGATCACCAAAACAGGAATATCTGAAAAATAAATAAGATAATGGGCAAAGGAGTCTTAGCAAAAGCAATAGGAGGTGAAGACTAAAGCCAAAGTATTTTAAGTCCAAGAGTGGAAAAGGTACCTGAAAGCACAATATTTATCAGACTGAAACAATGGCATGTTTGCACCATCATGTTCTGAGTAATGTGGCTGTAGGACAGAAACATATCTTGGTTTGAAATCAGGTGAAAATTAAAATGCAGCAGTGTCTCTCAGGTTCTTGTTTTGGGTAAGTTTTTTGACAGCTACCAATGTCAGAAAAAGCTTCCTGTCTTAGCGTCTGTAATGTGGGTTAAGAAAAATTAGCGAGAAGTAAGACTTTGAATGAATCTTGAGTCAGTGTGTACACAGATATAGATTTGAGTTATCTATTACTTTCTGGATAGTTTGCAGAGAAGTTGCTTAGATTTCAGTAGTATGAACCTCATTTAAACTAAAGGTGGTTAAAAGTTGAAATGTATGAGTACAGATTTAAAGTCAACATGCACTTTAAAAAGCTGTTAAACTCACCTCACAACTTTACAATTGAGCTTACAATTTTAAGAAATTAAAAAATTGGTTTAGATTTGATTTCTTAATAACACCATCTTCATCCTTATGCTGGTGTTAGCTCTCACATGACCTGTCTGGGAGAGGACACGTCTTGCTGTGGTCAGGACAAGAATTCACCTTTACAAATTTTGCTTTTCCTGTGTTATTTTTTTTGCCCACTTTGCTCAGTGGAGACAGCAATGGTTCTGCCTCACTACCAGGGTGCGTCTACATTAGTATTTTAGCTCAGCTCAGGGATGTGCACTTCCTAAGTGAATAAAGGAGATCTTCCAGTCCTCTGAACAAACTTCATAGATTACCAATTTTTCAAAATTAGTTATTTCTATTCTGGCAAATTTGTATCCTTCTCACATGCAGTTGTTTAAATAAAGACAGGCCATGTTGAAATGGTGCAAATTTTCTTAGTTCCTTAAGTTAACGATATTTTGCGATTATCATATGTAAGATGTTTTAGAAAAGGTGGGAGGAAGGAATGGAAGTGAGGGTGCAAGGAAGACTCTTGTTAACCTCTATATTAGCATACAGAATGTTTGTTCAGTCTCATACTCAAGGTTAATGTTGGACTGCTTAACCCTGTTGTGAATCTACAGAATGAGCAACAAACAGCACAGGGAAATTTGAAAGCTGGTGCATCCAGCAGTACAATCTCTCTTTTAGCCAGTCGGTACTCGGAGGCTGCAGCTTTAATTAGAACTGCAGGTAACCTTGATTTGATCTTTAGTTTAAGTAAAAATGTCATTATATATCAGCAATTAGACCAAAGCAAATATTGCAAAAAGTAACTTGCCAGTCCAACTTGCAAGAAAGTCCTTGATTTATTTTTTTTTTTTTATTATTCATGGGGCCTTTTCTCTTTGCAACATTAATAAAAACATACTTTTATTCACAAAATTGTGCAAAGGAAATGATACATAAACATCTGTGAACTGATGTTCATAGCTGGCTTGATTGAAGAGAGATCAAAGCAGGGAAGGAATGTCACTGGAATTCAGAAACTAATTGTATAGCACCATGAGAGACAGGAATAGTCCAATGGCTAGTGAGAACCTTATGCTGGCAAGTTTGTTGCATAAATGATTAATCTGATTTTGAGTAATGACTAAATATGATCATTCCTATCAGATAAAGGGATCTCTATCTTTTGAATATTTTGTTCATGGGAAATAGTCCACTCACCGTCAATCATTTCTCCCTACTTGAAAAGCAGCCATAATGAAACTTTATTCTAATGGGGGAGGTCATCTTTACCTGCATCTATTTTATAGCCCTGTAATTGCCTTGATTTCTGTGAACTTCTCTTGATTTATGTTGCTATAAATAACTAAAGAAAAAGTATTAACTAATATAGCCACACAATCTCCGTGTAATTATGTAGATGTTAGCTATATTAGTTTCTTAGCATCATACTTGATAGTCTGGAATAAAGAACACCAGCTGCCTTACAGAAAGGACAGAGAATCTTAACAGCTCCAAATAGAAGAAAAAATTCAGTTATGGGTCTAATAAACAAATTGCTCAAAAATGTGCATGCACTTAGTATGTAGTCAATTATACATGATCCTGCATGCATTTTTTGCTTTTCCTGTATATTTGATTACTTGAATTGAATAATTTACATACTGTCTCTCAATCAACACACCCCTGAGACCCTGATCTGATGTTTTTCAAATTAAATCCTCATTGGTTATGTTAAATGGAGCTAAATATATATTTCAGAAAAATGAGAAGGACATATCAATATTGACATCTTCCTGGAATTCAGGGACCAGAATGAAAATAATCTTGAAACCTTGCTTGAAGATTGCATTTAAATCAAACTTTCACATTTTTCCATTAATATTTCTTGAAGATTGGTATAAATATATGCATTTCTGGGGAATTATAGGGTGCCATAGTACACTAAACTGTTTTTATTTGAAGGAAATGGTGACTGTGAAGATCATAATTGCACTAAACCACATTGTTGTTATTTTGTGTGTGAGGTTTGTATAGAGGGGTTATGTTACATAAAGATTATAATAGAGCACCTGATAGTTGCACTTACCTGCTATAGAATGAGTAGCAACATTTAATTTCAAGGCAAGGGAGCTGTGGTTCTGCTAGTGTTCAATTCTAGTCTGTGTGCGCCATATGTATATGTGAATGATTTGTCTGGTAATTGTGTATGTTGTTTCAAACCGGGAATTTGGCACTTTAAACTTCTTTTAAATAGTTCTGAATAAATAGAATAATTAATCAGGCCATCGCGCAGGTGGTGTGTGCAGGATTCGCAGCCTGGACTTCACTTTCTGATCTGATCATCCAGCCTGTCTCCTTGTATTATGCCCGAGCTCGTATGTGAAAGTGTTTCTTTGGTGTGAATAATCAGTGCCATACCTAATACATGTTGTATGCTCTTCTTAATGTAGTGGTAGCACTGCAAACTGCATGCAAAGTTTCATGCTTTTGCATTTTAGTGAAATAATTACCATTTCTCAGAAATAGTGTTATTGACAAGCACATCATCATCTAGTTTGTGAAACCCCAGATACTTGCATCAGACCCGCATCAGATTCTTGTGCAGGTTTTTTCTGTATTTTGTGGCTGAGTTTTCTACTTGCTACCACTATGGCTTTTTTTGACACTTCATCTGATTTTTATTTTTATCATTGTTTTTCCCGGCTAGTGACTTTTGTCATTTGATTACATTATCTGCTTGCTCAGATTAAAGATTCTGCTTACTACCAAATACACAGATCAGGTGTGTCTGTACAAAAGGATGAAAAAAATTAGTTACAAATATATGAGGAGTGGCTTCTGCTGAGTGACTTAGCAACAGTTTTTAGAAAAGATTTTCTGATTAAAAGTTGGTAGCACTTAATTAAAGGGACAGAACATAAAAGCAGATGTTGCTCTTGAAGACGTAGCCACTGAAAGGTGTATCAAACTCAGTGCTCTCAAGGCTTTTTTTTCTGTTATAAATGTAATTACTGTTCTTCATCCTTCCTGTTCTCGCTGTTCGTCTTCTTCTTAAAAAGATTTCACACACATTATTTTGTATCTTTTTACTGACATTTGCCTTTTTCTTTTTGATGTCTCTCTCTGTCACTGTAAAATGGTGTTTTCACATGCTTCCTGTATGCCTCATCTAATACAGAAAGAGAAAAATCAATGATGGGTATACCACTCTGTTCTCTCCCTTCCTTTCATAATGTCAGTTTCTTCTGACATAAATTCAGATAATGTAAAATAAGCAAAATATTCCATCTGTCTACCTACCTGCCTACTAATCCGGCCACCTATTTATCTTCCTGCGTATCAGAATGAACAAAGTTTCATTCCATGTCTTGAAGACCAATGTGATATCCTGGCCTTCGCTTACATCTTGTAGTTTGCAAGGATTAACATTTGGCTTGCTCATTTTGATAAAATTGCAATAAAAAGCTCAATAAGAATTAAATCTTGTAGTTCTCGGAGAATTTGGCTTACTAAAGTTTGATAAAATTCAACTTACTAAAAGGTTTGATAAAATGCAACTTTATCCAGAGTTCATTTGTGGTTTTTTTACTTTACTTTTATTTATCTTTGTTTGTTTGGTGGTGAGGGTGTAGGTTTTAGACTGGGGAGGGGTAAGTATTTTTTCCCTTTGTCTTTTCTGTTAAAGTTTTTTTTTTATTAAGCACCAAAGCAGGTCAAAGCCTGGTGGTTACGCTGGCCTGAAGAATAAATGTCAGTGAGCTCATGTGCACTGAGGGACTTGCTCTCCTGAGATTATATATCTGTTCAGGAGCTCACTGAAGCTCTACAAAAGACCGATTACAGTCAGATCTGACAATCATTTGAATCTGTGTGCATGTCAACAACTGTCCTCAGATCAAGGGTGACGGAGAGATCTCTAGCTGTGTGGAAACAGATGTCAAGTCACTCTAGCAGTCTTCCCAGTTGTTGAACATAGATAAGTTGTAAATCACTTTAGGTCAAGGGAAAAAACACTTGCAAGAAGGCACAGGGAGAGCTAGGTGAAAAAGTGAGATAACAGCTGCAAAAGCAGCTTGTAAAAGATTCAATTCCTTCAAAGCATCAATAACTATAAAGGCGTTTGGATTTTCTACTTTAATTAATGCAGCTGCTTGTGACAATTCAGCCTTCAGACAAGCAGTCTGGCTTTAGAAATTTTCATCTAAGGGATTGAACTAGTGGTTACAGCATTGCCACCAGAAAAAAGATATGGGTTTGAAGGATGACATGCTTGGCTGAATAGGAGACACTTACAAGAATCAAAAGTGATAATTCATTTCTATAACATGCAGTGCACTGTTGCTTTCCAGGATGAACATGATCAAACTTTGTCATGCTTAAGGGATGTCTGAGATTGCACGGACTTCCCAGCATCACCACACTACTGGATTTTGGTCCTATCAAATTCCTGTAAAATAAAACAGAACAGTAGTCATAGTGCCTGCGAAATGGCCAGCAGGAGGGAGAAGGGCTTTAATTACCTACAGCTTTCTACTGGGAAGCTCTTAGTAGACATAATGAGAATTAAGGTATATGATTGCCGGCTCTGTGAGTGTGTTCATGTGACTGTGCCTCTAACTTTCAAACAGTCTTTGATAGGGAGAACTTATCCTTCCATAGAACCCAGAGGGAGATAGCAGGAAAAAAAAAAAAGCACACCCAATTCTTTTAAGTCATTTTCAAAACTTGGAAGAAAAAAAAAGTAACTCCTTTCTTTATGAGGCAGTTTTGCCAAGTACAGTGTAGGCATAAAATCAATTTCTCCCCATTAAAAACTGCTTTTCATTTCACTGAATTGTAACATGTGCGTGATGGGCATGGGGGTGGAGTTGTCTTTCGGGGCTGAAATAACTCTTGCTGCATCACTTGTTCTTGGTCTGAAAGTTGCCTACCTGATGCCACTACCCACAGTTCATATGAGAAGTGATGGGACGTAGTGAAGGTTCCAAGCCCTTATGAAAATTAATTATTTGTGTTCTTCACATGCATGCTGTATTAAAAAAATTGTAAAGTAGTCTGTTAAAAGAGGATGATTTCCTGCAAATGAAGGTAAATATGGTTATAAACCAGGAAGGACTTGCAGTGTAAAAAAAACAAGGCAAAGGATGAATGTGGCAATAACAACTAAGTCTCTTTCTGTAAGTATCTGTCTATGGCATGTGTCCAGCACAAACCAGATGGTATCTGAAATACTGAACAATTTAAGCTACAGGCTGAAGATGTCTCAGCTTGCCCATTAAAAACAAAGCAAAACAAAATTATTTCACTTACTGATCTTACTGATGTTGTCTAAGAGCTACAGTAATGGACAATGCGGACACGTAGGGTAAAGTGTCAAAAATATGAACTGGTACAAGACAGATTTACATTGTTATGTTAAGAGTTATGTAATTATGATGGAATATATGGACTTTGTTGGTGAACAAGAGATGCTGAATGTTGAAATAGATACACTGCATGGACAGTATCAGTTTTAATTAAATATTACTGAGAAAGTTATGATATCAGAGAGCACAGGATAATCCAGTGGCTAGAGTATTCATCAAAGATGTGGAAAATTCAAGTTCATGCATTTCTTCTGCTCCAGTTGAGAAATCTCAACTAGATGACAACATTCTGGGGATCATTTTCACAAAACAGAACCGATGTTGTTCTTCCTATTTCATTTCTGTTTGGAAACAAAAAAGTAAGCTTTATCAAAACAACTAATGAAGATTAGTAATAGAAAACCTAGGAAATTTGTCAACAAAAAAAAGACAAAAAAGGCATAAACCTGTAGAAATGTCGAAAGGGGTCATTCAAAAGTCTGCCTGCATTTTGTTACAAAAATCTTCTTTGCTTTTACTGAGATCTGTTGGGAAATCTACTTCCCTAGAAGATGAGAGAAAGATGGCAAAATGTGCAGTCTCCCTGGAATTGCTATGGCACAGGGACTAACTGAAGCTGATGAAAACAAAGATGCAAAAGTGTTCAGAAAAATGAAATCTTGGTGGTAAATAGAGTTTTAGAAGTGAGATGAAACAGGAAGTATGAAGGAAAAAAAAGACTATTAATAGTATGTGGTTGGTGGACTAAGAAGACAGATGCCGCTGTGAGTACACATCAAGAGTAAAAAATGTATGTAGCTAACATTTAGGTTTCTTTCTTCAGATATAAAAGGACACTAATTGTATAATTTGCAGTTCATGTTCAGAAAGGGAAGAGATTTACTGTGAACTAAAAGTCGTGCTATGAAATAGCCGTGCAGTAGCGAAATTGGCAGTTCTGCACAATAGGCCAAGCATGAATTCCATTACCTCTTATGGCACGGTCGCTCTGAAAGCAAAGCTCACTGTACGCTACCCAGAAACTGTGTAAAAGTCAAACTGTGTAACAGGAAAGAAGATGTTCAGTACAGCAATTAGTCATCAAATAATGTAACGCCTCTGAAAAAGTAGCTGAATGATGAACAAAATGCTGTGCCTGACTTGAAATCCACTTGTTAAACCAGTTAAAATCCTGGCAGTGGATGTACAGAATTTCAGTAGTCTGATAAACTGATTTTGTGGATGTAAAATTTGAACTTTGAATAATTAATTGAGAACAAAGGATTTTTGGAAACTCAGAATGTGTCAGACTTTGGGTATCTAAAATAGGTTTCTGCTTTTAGGCACCTAAGTCTATGGACTTCTTTGTTCAGAAACCGTGGCAATTTCTCTAAGAGCTTAACTGGGAAATAAAGAAATTAACTTAGACCTCTGATTGACAATCTTGCAGGTAACAGTTGTTTGTGTCTGCACACCAGTAAATATACCAGGGAAACAATGTGAATACTGACGAGGTTTTGGAGCTTTTTGGAGCTCTACAAATCTTCCTGTTCTTTATCTTCCTACATCTAAAGGTGCCTCCATGGCAGTGAATAAAGTATCTGTCTATCTATTTGTAGACATACAAATACATTTATTGAATATATAGAGAGATATGCAAGACCTTCTTTTTTCAACACATTTAAATTAAGGAAGAAGTTATTTTCTTACTCATCAATCAAAGCCTTTCAGCAGGCATTGTAAGTCTTTAAAGAAGTGCACAAAAATGTTATACCAAATGTAGATTGTGAGGTTTTTTTGGGTTGTGGGGGGTTTTTTTTTAATTTTTTTTTTTTTTTTTTTTTTTATTTCCCCCATTTGCTGCATGCGTCTGTTACCTAATTTATGCTCTCTGGCCCTGGGTTATACTTCCACTGTTACTCTCACTATGCAGATATGTTTGTACCAATACTTTTTTTTTTTTTTCTAAATGTTATCTTTGGTATCTGTACTTACTAATGGATTCTGTAGCTACTCTGTAGGCAGTATGAGGGGGAGAAACTTTTAAAACTAATATTCACATGAGCCACTGCCTGGAGCAAGGAGCCTTACAACTGTTGTTTTATGAAAGTAAATGGGAAAAGCACTTCTGTTTAACTGTAAAATAAAGTCCTTGAAATTTATTTGGATACTGGTTCATAGGCTTGGAGGTTTACTTGTTACTGTTCTTCTGATAAAAGAGAATTACCTTGAAGCAAACCTGATGCAAGCAAAGTTGAGGAATAAGATTCCACAAAACAGATCTGAAAATTAGGAGATATATTTGCAAGGAAAAAAGGGGCCAATATTTTTACATTGTGATCTCAGCTTCAATACCTTTCTTTTAATGTGTGAAGTAAATGCACCGGGGTAAAACCAGTGACTGTCAAAGAAAAGAATGTGAACAGCAGAAAATGAGTCAGGACTAAAGCACTTAAAAGTGGTATTTTTTTTTTTAAATAAAAACTTGAAAAACAAAGACCACCAGAAGGCAGAGATAACAAAAGATGGGAGAAAGGTCCCCCAAACAGTGTATTGAATTTTTTTTCGTCATAAAAGCGTCCACAGGACAATAGCAGAGAGAAGCAGAAACATCACTCTTCAAGTCTTTGTTGTAGTTAAGAGGTCCAGAGGCAGGGACCATTCTTCATGGTGTGGGCTTCTCTTTTTTTTTAATCATCTCTAGCATGGGAAAAAGCAAAAAGCTTCTGTGAGAAAGAGCAAGAATAAAAGTTACATTTAAAATACTTCGCTCCAACTCCATTGTTTACTTCTACACGTCTCAATTATAAAGAGTATGTCAAAGATCAGGAAAAAAGAAATTTCCTACATTCTTTTAAAACTGAAACAAATTTCAATAGAACAAGAATGAAACATCATTTTTGAAACAGCAAAATGGGGATAAAAAGTCTTCCCAGCTACTGATCTTCTTAACTGATCTTCTTGGATTTAGAAGGGCATCAAAAACTTCTCACACAACATGGGTAAATCAACTGCCACAAAATGACAGTTAAACATCACTATCGGTTTTGGTCTCTGTTTTTAGTCAGAGAACAAATTCAGGTTTTGTGAGGGAAAGGTTCAATTTTTTTCTTTTTTTAAGCTACTAACAAGGCAAAAATGAGCAGTTTGGATCCCCACAAGCTTTGTACTAAACCAGTATGCATGTTCAAACAGTGTACAGCTGCAGAGTATTGGAGCAGCAAATGGACAGCTCTGAAAAAGACGACTCTGGTAATGTACCTACCTCCATCTTTTTCAAGTAAACCACAAAAAAGGCAACACAAACTCTTCAGTCTATTAGCAACTTCCATCGTTCTTAACCTGCAGTTCAGTTCCTTGGCTAGGAAATAAGAAACAATATTCAGTTTCCTCTTTACCTTTAGAACTCTAAAAACCAGCATTTGTATAGTTGTAGCACTGAAGGCCCAGGTTGATCCCAGCTGGAGTTAATGATCAAGGTAAATTAATTCAAGTTAATTTAAAGTTTATTTGTGGCAGCTGAGCTACCATCTCTACCATGATGCTTCAATGTGCTATGCAAACACCTCTGTTTTGAGCTATCTCAGGTGTTTTCTGCATAGTGCTGCTTGGAAGTGAAAATGGATGTCACTCACTGAGCTTAGTGGATTTTTCTATTCTCAGTATTGAATTTAGTTGTCCAAATTTCAGCTAATTTCACTCCACACGCCTTACGTGCTCTGGATCTAGACCCAGAACTTTTGAAGGTGTGTGAGGTAGTGAATGGACAGTAAATTAAAGGTTTGCAAAATGTTTTTATAGCAAAATATATCAACAACATTGATTGTTTTACTTAGGAAAGAAAGAAGAGACACTGAGGTGTAAGAAACTAAACGTTAAAAAAATATGAACATGCGATAACTGAAATCACATCCTGCTTTTGTCGAAGTTGCTTAAGGTTAATAGGAGTTGAGCACAGGTGAAAACTAAGCAATGCTAAGGGGAGGAACACAATCATGTTACTTTTTAGGTCCTAACCCAGAAATATACAGCTCAAAGGCAAAGTATTGAGATTAATACGATAACACTGTCAATGCAGCAGTCTGTAAATGGAGTCCTTTAAATATATATGTCCTAAAAGTCCTTTGGAATGTATTCAGGTAAAATATGAATTCTACAATCTTTTATATCTGAGCTGTTTTCATCAGAATAAAGTGACTTTTGTGCTTCACCAAATGTCAGAGCAAAGCAGATTGGTTCAGTAACCACAAAAGTGGTCTTGAAATTATATTCAACTAAATGAACTACTTCTCTTATAAACTGATTGTGAAGAGTGTAAATAATTCTGACAGCATTCAAACTCACCTATGCATCTTCTGTAGTTATCAAATATATACCTTCTGTTATTATTTAGTCAACTGTTGTAGACATTTTTTTTAAAAAAACACTGGTACCCCAACAGAATCTGTTATGTAATGTCACTTTCCTGGAAAATTTCCACTCTTCATTTAAAGCAAACAGTCTGTACTCAAAAGATACTTAAATTGCAGCACTTATTCTGAGCTGCAGAAAGCCTGACCATTTTATAGGTACCACTCATTCTCAGCGAGAATTACTGAACAGTGGTTCACTAGTAGTATTTAGAAACCTCATCTTTAAGTTTTTGTTGTTTTTTTTTTTTTTTAATAGAAAAATAATCAGTTTGATGTCACTGTTCTTGAAGGGCAGGATTCTTTGCTGATACATGTAAAGCTCAGTATAGAATTGGAGTTGAAAATACCAAGCTTATACCAGAAAATTAATGCGTACCAATACGGCCTAGGTCTATAGTGCTACAGGTAGAACAATAGGAAGGATAGTACTTCTCTACTCAACACTTGGTAAAGGATTTTACATATTTTTTCAATCATCATGAAATTACAGGGACAATTATATGCTTTTCCTGTCTAAATCTGAAAAGATTTGTTTATAGATATGTGCAAGGACTTTAGATTGTTTGCTAAATATAGATCCAATGTTAAATACTGTTTTTTCCTATATTGAATTTTCTTGTAACTGTTGAGTCACAATGTAATAGGCCAAGACAGTAAAAAAGTTCTAGACATAAACTCCACTTTTATTTTGACAGAGTAGCTTGTTCTAAAGTTTAGAATATTATATATAAAACAAGCATAATATACATCTTGTTTATAAACCATTTTGACACTTTCTTGGGTTTGATGTTTGAAAACATTACAACTATTCACCTGAATACATTTTTAAATCTTCATTCTTGACAGTTAAAGCCCAGTATTGGGGCAAATGGTCATAACAGCTCTCATAAGTCCAGCCCAACACATTCTGTTGTGATTAACTGGAAATCTCTTCACTACCAGTCCTGTTATGGAAGAGATTAAATACTTTCAATAAATTGTTTTTATGACTCTTAAAAATACAAGCGTATCTTCATTTCTGTCTTCAACACACTAATTTTACCTAATCAGTTTCTCACTGTAAACTTCTAGTACAGGTACAGAAAACCTTTCTAAAAATAGTATGCACAGATGTTAAGATAAATTGTGTCCATTTTACTTTGTAAATTTTTACCATTTCATATAGATTTATGTGAAACAGGTTTGATTTTATTTCATAATTTCATAACAAGAAGTTAGTTTGAGGCTTTTTTCATTCTGAATAGATTGTAAACTCAGGATTTTAAAAATGGCTTGGATCCATTGAAATATATTGTTATATAAAACAATTTTTTTTCTCATTTTGGAGTATGAGTTTTAAAGACTTTTCCATGACACACATCTCTCTGCTAGACCTTGATGAATACCAATAAAGGTTGGATTATTTAGTAAGCACTGTCTCAAGCTCCCCTTGATGGAAGTGATTTCCCTAGTCACAAATGATGGATCTTGTGGCTTAACAACCCTACTTTATTGAAGAGGAGAGAGAGAAGAGAAGAGAGAAGAGAAGGATTGAGAAGATTAGAGAATCATAGAATAGTTTGGGTTGGAAGGGACGTTTAAAGGTCATCTCATCCAACCCCCCCTGCAATGAGCAGGGACATCTTTAACTAGACCAGGTTCCTCAGAGCCCCGTCCATCGTGACCGTGAATGTTTTCAGGGAGGGAGCATCTACCATTTTGAAGTGTAAGATGAAGTACAAAACCCAACTACTTCTCTTATTTAACCTCCTTCTTGGTAGTAGGTGGCTTTCTGTCTCTACAGTACTTCCCCACAGCATGCCTTGCCAGGTAGGAAAGCCTCAGGCAAGTCGCACCTGAGACTTGCACAAGTTGCTCTTACTCACATTGTAGTGATCATTCCCATTTAGGTATAGCAAGTTCTGGTCAGACTTTTCACATTGCAACTATCATTTTGTCAGTTTTATGGCATTCTTGCTTTTAGAAGTAATGGTGCCAGATATGGTAAAAGATGAAAAGCTAAACATGTTTTGGGTTATTGTCTTCCAGTTTTCAGTAGGTATTAGCCTGCAGGTATTACCATTCCTTTCCCTTTGCCTCTACCAAAGTCCCTGCACTTCTGGACTCCCTTTCCTCTTGAGTCCTCTGAAGTGTTCAGTTCTTCTAGTATGTGGTGGAAAGCTTAAAATACATTATAAGCAATGAAAAGTCTAAATGTTCTGCTCTGAAAAACTGTGTTATTAGCTGATGAAGGAGAAAAAGTCTCTGTAGCTCTCCTCAGGGAGCAGAACTCAGTAGGCAAATAATGTTGGTTTTTTTTTTTTTTTTCCTACTGTTTTTCCTCTGTATTTCACATGAGATTGTTCTTGCTTTTTCATACTGACGAGACTTTAATGCCCTTGTTGCCTTCTCTTGGTGAGGATTCTTTTACAAGCCAGGCACAGGCTCCTGGAAATTCTAGTGTGGTGGACTATTATTTTAGTGGTGAAGTATCTATTTTTGTTTCAAACAACATTATTATAGAGAATTGCACTGAAACTGACAATTCAAAGCATTAGTTGAGATAAACCATGGGCAAGTCAGCTCTTTGCAATCTTGCCTGTGCGCCAGCAGAAGCTTCCAGGAGTTGCAGAGCAAGTGGAGAAAGATTGTGTCTCTAGGTGTTTGCATTCAGTTGTATTTGAGGTGGCCTGGCCTTGAGTTCAGCAAAATCTTGTTTCAAAGGGAATGGAGCTGGATGAGCTGGAACATTAATGAATTTCATTGGTACATGTCCAATAATGGGGGAAGATCTGGCTTGAAAGGGCTAGAGAGTGTTGGCTTGTTCACTAAGATTTACTGTGTTTGTGTCTAACCTGGGTTCTTTGTCTTCTTCCACTGTGCTGTTATCTGAAGCCACTTTGGGTTTTGTATTGTGAAAAAGATACAGTCAGAGCTGAGTCATGTTAAATAATGCCCCTTTAGAATTATTCTAGGAGTACAAAAATGGGAAGGGAAGGTTATTTTATTCTGTAACTGGTAAACATATAAAACTAATTTTCTCTCTGAACTGTAGTATCTATCACACTACAAAGCCTTCTAGAAGTCTCTGAGAACTACTGATTTAACATTTCCTATAAGTAATACCAGATTTTTTACCAACTGTCCTCACTTTTTGTCTGTATGAGTTTTGGTTCACCTACATTTGTTTCTAAGGAAGGACATGGATATGTTGCGAGAGACGGAAACTTTACTTTGATATACGCTACAGCATATGTTACTTTTTGTTTGAACTTGAAGGCATTCCAGGTCACTTACAGGCCAATACTGAATCAAATAGGACCCTCAGTGTCTATACAATATAAAGCCCTGTAATTTTTAACTTTTTGACACAGTATGTACTCCCAACAAACCTGATTAAATCTTTCATAGTGTTAAATTTTGTACTTAGAACAATTAAAATTCGGTCTCATCATTTCAATGCATGACTGCATAAGAAGAAACAAGTCAACACAATTTATTTTAATTAAGTGTAATTCACATTTATCTGTCTGTGTACAAAATAAAAATGAGTAACTTTATGGTTGCAAACTACCTAGCTCAGTTTAAAAATGCATGAGATGTATTTCTAAGTTACTGCAGTAAAGCTGAATTAAACATATAAGATAATCTTTAAAATGAATAAGTAATGCAGATTTAATAACTTTTTTTTTAAAAAAAAAAGCTCAAATACTTAGAAAATGTTAGCCCTCTAAGCTAAACTTTCATGTGGTTATAGAACACAGTTATGCATTTTAATGGTAAATTTCTACCCCAAAATCATAAATAAAACATGCATGTTGATACTAAAATCATCTACTATAAAGTCTTAATGTATTACATACAAAATGGAAACTTCATTTTTTGCTGTTTAAAATAAGGAGTTAAGGTATCTGTGTATGTTCTAGTCCTTTCTTGTTTTTGAAACACTTGTGTCTTATGTTATAAATCTCATCAAACCCTGTGAAATTTCACATTATCTGGGACTTGAGAAATATTCATGGGTTTGAATTCCAGTTCTGCTGTTGCAAACACGAACTTAGGAAATTCTATGTCAATCCATAGACATTTGTGAGGTTGTGTGTGGGTGCATAAAGGTTCGTAAGATGTGGGCCATAGAAGGATTTCCATCAAAATTTACAGAGCTTGTTACAGATATGATCCAGCAAATAACTATTCTATTCCCTTATTTTAATAGAATTTCTGGAGTCTAATGAAGACCTGAGCTGCAACGTGGTAGAATGGACTATATATAGATGGATGATGTGTGTAAATGTAGTCAAACACATTGTTATAATGTGTAATAGAGGTAGTATGCTGCAGAGATTCAGATATATTCTGTTGTATCCAGCCATTCTACTACACCACTATATTGTTCTATAAAAAACATCTACATGCATTTTTCCACTGACATTTATACACTTTGGATATGTAAATATCTGTAACATAAGTGTTGATGTGTTACAGTGTTGCTGGTATTAGGTACTTTAATTGTGCAAGTAATTAACACTTCTTTTGTTCACCTCATTGTCGTTTTTCTCAAACTGAGACTATTAGCAGCCCATCCTGTACTGCGCATAGACATCAAATCATTACAGCAGTTGAAACAAGACAGCCTTGAGATGTTGACGCTAATTAAGTAAAAATCTCCAAATTAAATATAGGTTCCTTATAACTAATGAGGAATGACCATCTACATGAGACAATGTTCATTTTTTAATTCACTGATCATGAAGTATTGCTTTAGTGTGTTGTAGTAAATCACCAAAAAAAATCCATTAACAAAGCTTTTCTGTCCCTGCAAGTACAAAGAATATTAATTATTTTTGCCTTCTCAAAATAGAATTTTTTTTTCTCCTCTTCCTACAGTCTTCATTGACAAATGTTTGCGAATCCATTCTCCAAAAATAACCAGGGTATATAAATCTGCAATGATTTTGCTAATGTATAGGTACATACAAGGACATTCCTTTATATTCTGATACATCCTAATGCAAGATCTTAGCAAAACTGTGGTTTAGCTTTTTAATTTTTAGGGACTGTAGCAAAGAACGTAAATTCTCTCTCTCTTGTCTGTATGGTTTGTTTGAACTACAGAAGTTGAAGCTGGGGTCATTGAGCAAGTATATAAAAATACTAAAACTCGTTGATGCATAACTATATTATGCAGGGCAGTTGTGATGGAGGATTATAATGGTGAGAATTGTTTATTGTTGTTTTTAATCAAACACCATTGGCACACTGAGTTTTGCAAGACGAAATAGAGACTTGATTTTTAAGAAAAGTTAATGTTACATGTGTCCTCTTATGGGTTCTTCATTCTTCTTGCTTCCAAACACCAACCTGTTTTCTCTAAAGCTACATATTTTCATTAGCATTTTCTGACTGCAGAGAGGGGGGTTTTTTGATTGTTGTATGAGGTAATGTGTTTTCTTCCATACTAAGTAATTTTGCAAGGTTACATTTTTCCATTTATAACAAAGTCAAATTAAAATTTGAAAATAAGAAAAATCAGAGGCTTAAAAATTGTGTGAGACCAATTTCTAATATTCATATTCACAACTCCAAAATATTATAGAATGGTGAATGAGAAGGTGTGATTTGCTGTACTAACATGCTAGTAGGTCATACATGCTTTAAGGCACACTATATATGTACGTATGCATGTATGTATTGAGTCCATGAAATAAGGGTAGTTGTTAAGTCTGGGACAATGAAAGTCAGAGTATATGTACAGAAAAGATGAATTCTCCAGCATCTAATGAAGCAGTAGAGAGAATAGAAGCTTTGATTTAAGTAATAGGCAAAAATTAAGATATTTTCCTTAAGTAAAGGCCAAAATTTCATGACCTTTTCTGTAGGGATGGAAATGTCTTAGAAATGTGTGATATGCAAAGTACACTCTGTTGCCTTATTGCTTAAAGGTGCAGCCCTGCTGGTGATATCAATAGAGACATTTCCACTGACAGCCAAAAAAATGCAAGCACAAAGAAAAAAATAACATTAAAAAATATTTCTCTTTTGGACTTTAGGTCCTTGTCAGTTCCTCTAAAAAGTACAGTCATGTATCTGCATTACCCTCTCCCCTAAACTAATTTTCATTCTGATAGAGTGTGGCAGTCTTTAAGCACTATATATTTATTAATTGATTTACTACATTAATCTTCTGACACAGTGTATGAACTCTTTGGGAAGAATATTGGAACACTCCAGGCGACTTCAGTCTCATTTTCTCTCCTTTTTTCTTTGCCTTTGCCATCGTTTATCCTTTGGTTTTTTTCTATAACTAGTGAGGCTGCAGAAAAGTTGATGGGTAGGTAAGGTTTGGTGTTCCCTTTGTGGCCACTGATTTGTCTGACCACCCTTAGCCTCGTTTAAAAAAAAAAAAAAAAAAAAAAATTTTAGAAAGTAATCACATTGTCATGCTATTCAATCTAGAAATGGTTAAATTACTCCAGTCTCATAGAACTGTTATATTAGTTTGGCTGAGGAGGTGGACTTTTCTTCCTTTGGCCGCCTGAATTTTCTATTTCTGGTCTAATTTTTGGATGCAAAATGTCCAACTGCATTTCGGAATCTAGGTCAATTTTGATGTCATGAGCTGATTTTACTATTATCAGTCCAATTACCTGCATGGCTGTTACAGCTTTAGTAGGTAGTTTCATGTTAGGCAAAAACCACTTCTAGCTCAGGTTCTGATTCTGGTGGCTGGTCTCGGCCTGAGCACCCGAAGAGCTGTATCGTGACACCAGCCCTGTCCCAGCCCATGTGTGCCCAGAGGGTTTTTTGGATAAAGATCCAAAGCTGAACTGTTTTAGAAAAATTTCCTCTCACTCTTTTTCCCTCTTCGTCAGCCTTTGTGCAACATTCAACATATTTTTTCTACTTCTCTCCAGTGGCTATCAGCTACGTCAGAGTAGAAGAGATGAGGCCTGTGGCTCTGTTAATTATTTACATCTGTGTAGCAAAGATGAGAAAGTGTCTGACACACAGAAAGCAGTGATCTGGAAAAAGATAGCCAAAGGGAAAGTGTTTGCTGGAGAGCCATCTCAAATAGAGCTCCTGACAGAGTCGTTATAATGGCAGTATGCAAACAGTGTTCATGTTTCTAAACAAAAATAAGTATTTAAACAATTAAAGTTATTGTATAATATTAGATTTAGACTGTTCTCTGTTTGCTTTTCTCTAGTACTTACAAAACCACACAGACGAAGAGGAAAAGCCAAGCAGTTGTAGAGCATCATAAACCCAATATCCATATGTTGTGGTTTGCACCTGTGAGTTCATTTGTATATAATACTAGTGCCAATGCTAAGTCTCTCACAGGAGTACAGAAATTGGAGTTTTGTGTGCTGCTACGAGCCTAGTTAAACTTTACCAATAGATAACCTTTTGAACTGTTTTGTCTACAGTAACACACAGAATTGGAAACTGTCCTTCAGAAGTGAATTTCAGTGTGGTTTTTCCTTTTAATTATGAGGTTTTGACTGACTAAATTTGTATACCGTAGAATCATAGAATTGTTTAGGTTGGAAAAGACCTTTAAGGTTATCAAGTCCAACTGTTAACCTAGCACTGCCAAGTCCACCCCTAAACCCTGTCCCTAAGTGCCACATCTACATGTCTTTTAAATTCCTCTGGAGATGGTGACTCCACCACTTCCCTGGGCAGTGTGTTCCAATGCTTGACAACCCTTTCAGTGAAGAAATTTTTCCTGATATCCAATCTAAACCTCCCCTGGTGCAACTTGAAGCTGTTTTCTCTTGTCCTGTCACTTGTTACATGGGAGAAGAGACTGATCCCCACCTCACTACACCCTCCTTTCAGGTAGCTGTAGGGAGCGATAAGGTCTCCCCTGAGCCTCCTTTTCTCCAGGCTAAACACCCCCAGTTCCCTCAGCTGCTCCCCATAAGACTTGTGCTCTAGACCCTTCACCAGCCTCATTGCCCTTCTTTGGACATGCTCCAGCCCCTCAGTGTCTGTCTTGTAGTGAGGGGCCTAAAACTGAACACAGTCATCAAGGTGTGGCCTCAGCAGTGCTGAGTACAGAGGGATAATCATTTCCCTAGTCCTGCTGGACACACTATTTCTTATACGAGCCAGGATGCTGTTGGCCTTCTTGGCCACCTGGGTACACTGCTGGGTTATATTCAGCCGGCTGTCAATCAACACCCCCAGGTGCTTTTCTGCCGGGCACCTTTCCAGCCACTCTTCCTCAAGCCTGTAGCATTGCATGGGGCTGTTGTGACCCAAGTGCAGAACCTGGCACTGAGCTTTATTGAACCTTATACAGTTGGCCTCGGCCCATCGATCCAGCCTGTCCAGGTCCCTCTGTAGAGCCTTAATGCCCTCAAACAGATTAACACTCCAGCCCAACTTGGTGTCATCTGCAAACTTACTGAGGGGACAGCACTCTTAAGCACAGTCTAAGATCAATGCAAATCTTTGATTGGATTTGGGAAACTTTGACTTGAATAGCTGTGTTTCTTCTCCCTGTACAAAGCAAAATGAGCCAAAGCCTGTTCTTGAAAAGGGACGTAGATACCAAAGGGCTGATTGTGTTGACACCCCTCTGTTTATAAAGAGAGAGGCGAGATGAGACACTTGGCACTAGACATGTAAGGGCTGTGAATCAGCACAGATGACTGATTTTCAAACTGTGATGACTCAGAGTCATCTTTTGATTTCTAAAGTTCTTCATTTTCTCTTTTTTTTCTGTTTGTTTCAGTAGCGATTTCTACAGTCTCCAGCTCACCTTGTACCTTTGGTCTTAAGTTATGAGGGCATACTATAACTATATTAATTCGTTTGCACACTCACAAGCCTGTGGGCTGCCACTGGTTTTATTCTTTCTTGTGAAATATTATTTTGGAGACAATATGCTGTGTCTGTGAGGTCAGAGATTACAGCTATCATTCTGCTGCAAACACCACAATACTTTGCCTGCTTTCCTCTTTGGTTGACCACATCCTACTGTAATTGTTTATTCTCCTTCTTTCATGGACAGCTGAATACCTGATTTAATTGAAGGTGACTTCAAATTTATATTCATTATCAGTCCCCGTGGTTGAATAAAGCATATGGATAAAGTAGCAATGAATAAGGTGTTACTTATGATACATAAATCCTTATTAAATATGAAATCCTTTCTTTGCATATATATAAGATACAAAGAATAAAGATTTTAAGTAATTTCCATAAATCTATCCCAGTGTTTCAAAGTCCTGATTTTAAAAGTGTACATCTAGTCTGTGTGAAAAATTACTTTTAAAAGCAGTTCTGAAAGCATGGGATACCATGAGTGTTTAGTTTACACTTCACACATTAACCTGTAACTACAGGAATTAATATGTAGTATTCAACGTCTTGGAAGTTTTCAAACATTTAACATTAAAAAAAGTTAATCATGGAACTATTGTCTCTTTTTCCCATTAATATCTAATTTTCCCACAAAAGCAACCCCTTCTAATGGCCATAATTTAGCCCTAAACTTTAAATATCTTTAAGGTACAGTATGTCTTGTCTTGGCAGGATCAGAAACATTACTTTAAGGTGTTGTGATTTCAAGTTTTATAAAAGATAAGCACTTTTAAAATCCCTGGTTATAGATGATGAACTGGACAAAAAATAAATCTAAAAAACTACCTGTGAGGATGACTTCTCACACTTTTAAATATATATAGATATTTTACGTTACTTTGGCTGCATGTGACAGGTTGTTTCTTGTTGCCGAGAGCTATGTTAAAGAATAAATATTAAGATTTTTAATTAATTCTGCAATCTTAAATATTCTATACTGCACTCTTGAGTCCGTAGTAGAAATGGGGTACCAGCAATGCTATGGAAGCAAGTTAACAGGGAAAAAAAGGTCTCATGATATTAGATGTGTGTTTGACAAGCCACATACTGTATTGTACCATAGTGGAGTATTTTCATTTAAGCCCGTGTTTACCCAGAGAGATCCTAAAAGTTGTGTGGATTGTTCTTTCTTTAACTTTGGGCTATTTTGGCTTAATTATAGTAATTAATCATCTTCATTTGATAATACCAGAGAGAAGACCTAGGTAGTTGCTATATCAGAACTTCTCTAGAGGAATGCGTGCTGCAGTCAGGACAGTAAAAGACATTTTTCAACAACTCTTGTTAGTTGCATCAAAATTATCAATTTTGTCTTTGGGTCAGATTCCATCCGCTGTGAGTCTGTGCTTTTGCACCTGGAAAGGTAAAAAATACCTTTTCCAGGGTTCCCACCTATGTGTGCAAACAGAGTTGAATGCAAAGGCCATTGAACCACTGGAATAAGGTTTTGTTCAGGATAAGTGCTCACTGTGGAGAAGATTCACTCCATAAAAACACTTAGGAGAGCAGGATGGATCCGTAAGTCACTGATGTACAGCACAAATGGGAATTTTGAAGGCATCGCACAGTTTGGCATAATTGTTTCTTGTAGCTGAGGACAGCCCAGGATTAGAGCTGCTAGAAAATTGCTGGTCTTCAAGTAAATTTGGTGCAGTGATGTAAAAGGGATGTACCTTATTTGTGGGCTTAGTCTCTTATTTAAGAGTCTAACTACTTACCTGAGGTGTTGAAAGAATAAGTACGTTGTAAAAACTTAGCTGAGAAAGACAGCGCTGAAAAAATAAATGTAGAAGCAGCAGCTTTGATGCTTTTTTTGTAACAGTTGTCTAATATGAGCATCTCTAAATGAATTTGCAAGAAGTGGGGGGATGTGTTCTACCATAACTTAATAACTTTTTGTGGACCTTGAATTTGTGCTGGGCATACTATCATGTCTCCTTTTGTCTGGCTACCTCTATAATCTTGGCAAATACCATTTATTCATACTTTCTAACTCCTTAGTAAACTTAGCACTCAAAGTTGTACCTTAATTTACATGAAATGAAGGGGAATGTTTATAGAATAAGGAAACATGCATAATGAAATAATTTTCACCCATAATTTTTGCTAATAAACACTTGGATATTGCTTATGATAACAGAATCTAGTGGAAATAATCAGCTTGTAGATTCTCAGTTGCATTCTCTAGTTCAAAATTTAGTATAGCAAGTGCCTGAAGTGAGGAAGATACAGTTTTGTTTAAGCACAAATTCAAGAGAGATACATGTCAAAAGTGTATGGTAAAATGTCTCTGCTAATTCAGACAGCGGCCTTTAACACTTCCTCACGGTGCTTCTTTGGTGGGAAACCAGAGGTTGGGTTTGGTCGATTCCATCATCTCCTTCTGGAGGATACCACAAGGACTCCCTTACCTCTTCTTAACCCCCGCTAAAGTATAGGCACTTTTACTGAAAGGACTTCAGCTAGATTCACTGTGCACTGCACAGGTATTGCCAAAACACAGTGCAGTTTTCTTCCATGCTTTCTCACATGCTGGGAAGGTGCAGTGTGCTGTGACATAGTGTGACTAAATCAGAAATGGCCGTCCCAGTCAATTCAACAGCCAAAGAAATTTGGAGCTGAAATGAATTACTGTCCTGTTTTCAGCCTGTCTGCTCCTGGGCAGAGCCTGCCTTCTGGAGGATTTGAAAAAGCAGCAGTGACCTGTCCCCCAGCCATCCCAGGGCTGTGTCTAATCTTGCACCCTCACCAGGCCTCATCCTGACCCCCACCGATGGGTGGACATCATAGCTCATCCCGTGCCCAGTGTCCCAGGCTGGGCCTGCCCCAGCTACCTGCCAGTTGGGGTGGGGCGGCCCTGGCTGCCAGCCCTGGGGGGATGCCCCACAGCCCCTGGCTCACCTTTCTGCAGCCCAGCTTTTTTTTTTCCATTTCTCATTTAGCCATCTGTTAAGAGGCAGTTATACCAAGGAGACAGGCAGATATTCTGTTTCCCGAGCCAGTTTCTTGAGCTGCACAGCACTGCATGAGCAGCGCTGCTTCCATCCTCTTCACCCTCCAAGCAGTGTTTTGGTATGAGAGTTTGAACATTGAGATGGTGTATTACCATAATTGCAGCCAGTTGTTTTGACTATTTTTCCACCAACTGGCAAGACTAGGAATTATTGTGTCTTTTGAAGGGAAGAAAAGACACCATCTGTCTTTTATATTCTTAGCATTCTTGCAGTGATGTAAAATACACTGAGATTATTTTCAAGAACACTTTTAAATTCTTTTTTCCAAAGTTCTCTTGATAACACTGCCAGAAGTGGCTGTCTGCTAAAAAAGGAAGAGGAGTAAACAAGATCATAGAATCATAGAACGGTTTGGGTTGGAAGGGACCTTAAAGATCACCCAGTTCCAACCCCCCTGCCATGGACAGGGACACCTTCCACTAGCCCAGGTTGCTCAAAGCCCCGTCCAACCTGGCCTTGAACCCTTCCAGGAAGGGGGCAGCCATGGCTTCTCTGGGCAACCTGTGCCAGTGTCTCACCACCTTCACAGGGAAGAATTTCTTCCTTATATCTAATCTAAATCTACCCTCTTTCAGTTTAAAACCATTACCCCTCATCCTATCCCTTCACCCCCTGGTAAAGAGTCCCTCCCCCCTTTCCTATAGCCCCTTTGAATACTGGAAGGCTTCTATAAGGTCTCCCTGGAGCCTTCTCCAGCTGAACACCCCCAACTCTCTCAGCCTGTCCTCACAGGGGAGGTGCTCCAGCCCCCTGAGCATCTTTGTGGCCTCCTCTCAACCTGCTCGAACAGGCCCATGTCCTTCTGATGTTGTTGCCCCCGGAGCTGGACACAGCACTGCAGGGGGTCTCACAAGAGCAGAGTAGAGGGGGAGAATCCCCTCCCTTGACCTGCTGGCCACACTGCTCTTGATGCAGCCCAGGACACGGTTGGCTTTCTGGGCTGCGAGTGCACATTGCTGGTTCATGTTGAGCTTATCATCAACCATCAACACACCCAAGTCCTTCTCCTCAGGGCTGTTCTCAGTTACTTTATCTCAAAGATAAAAACTACTAATCTTTATTTGCATTAGACATTTCAGAAAGTGCAGTAGCTGGGTAGGATTCAGTGAGAAAAGCTTGTGCTGCTTCAAAGGCATCACAACCTGCAGGTTTGTTTAATTTTTATTCGGTGAAGGTGGTAGGACTTGTGGGCAGGGCGGCCTTGGGATGTGCTGTCTTGTTCCACCAATGTTGTTGAGTGATTGAGACCTGTTAGCTTTTAGAGTCATTTTGCAGACAAAGTAGGTCACAAGTCTTCTATAAACCAGGGCTTTTTTGGACTGAAGTTCATCTTTATTTGTAGAGTCAAGTTGATTTCCAAAGCATCATGCTAGTAAGGATACAGAAAGTAACATGAATTTATCTTAATCACATAAATAAGTTAATTGCTTCTAATCTTAACCTATCTGTTTTCGCTTCTAGTCTTAACCTTTCTGTTTTCACAAGTGGTGCAGAAAATTTCTTTTGAAAACAAAACAATGTGAGTAATACTTCTTGGAGCATATTTCATTTTCACCATATGCAGTTCCCAATCAAAGAAATCTAATTCAGGAAGCTCCCCTACTAGTATTTTAAGTTAGGTAACATATTTAAAATTGCAGGATGTTTGTGTCCTGAAGGAATCTTTTATTTTAAAAGCAAGAAGCATCAAATCAAAATTAAATCCCCAAATCTTTAGATGGGAACGTACCAGTCTAGTCCTATTGAGATTTTAAATGTTAATTAAGATTCATTCTTTTCACTCATTAAATTTCGAAGATAAATATATATGCTTATATATTTTTGGTCACAGATCTCAGTTTTCCATTTGATAAGGTATGAATGCTGAAAGCCCTCTAGAAATCTTGGGTTTATACGTAAGTAATGCAAGTACCATGTTTTACATGCTTCAGAGATCTAAGTTTTTTTAATGAATGTTCTCTATTTCAGAAGAAAAGATCCTTTTTTCTCTTCACACTCTATTCACAGTTGCTTTAATGCAATGAATAAGCAATCTATAAATGGCAAATCAGAAAATTAGTTTGGTTGTGTTAAATGTTAGGTGCCCTCAAGTCCTGATGCAACTGAAATGAGAATCAAATTAAACCATTCAGTTTTATATGACCTACCTGACATTGCGTGCTTGGCTATCCTAAGCTGCTTTATTTATATTCTTTTTTGAAAGCTCTGTGGAGTTAAACCAGTCCTGGAGGAATGCTGGGCACTGCCAGAGGTTTTAGTGAGCTTTATGTGCATGTGTGCATGGGATGCTTCATGGGATGAAGTGTCCTACCTCCAGGTAACAAGAAAAAGAGTGAAATGCCCGAAGCCCAAGCAAAAAAACCCCAAAGCTCCACGCTGCTGCCTGGGAAGGGCATAGAGCTGCATTGCCCCCACCTCTTGTTTTCTGGGATGGTGCAGGGGTCTCTGCCAGCACCGGGAGGTCACACCTCTCTGTGGTCTTTAAGTCCTAACATCTAGTTAGGTTTTAATCATCTCTTAACATTCTGTTGTTAATTTCATCGTATATTTTACTGGAAAATATAGGAAAATTGTATTCTTTGTGAAGTGTTTTAATACATTTACATTTTCTAAGCACTTCTTTAACCTAGAGCATAATGGGAATAGTCATTTCTTTTCTTTGAGTTCAAAGGGTATTTAGACTCCTTAGCCTTAGCTTAGAAATGCAGTTTTATTGAAAAACTGTATGTAGCATATGGCCATAACAAAATATTAGTGGGTTTTTTTCATCCTGGAAGCACACAAATTGTTTGAGACAGAGTACATTCATGTCCATATAAATCGCCTTTTTATCCCCAGTAGTGGTGTGCTGTGTTTCTGTTAATCAGTGATACACTGAGGATGTAATTGGTGTCACTCCGTCAGTGCCAGGTGTGAAGCTGGAAGGTCAGGGGAGGGAAGCAGGACGCTGCACATCACGCCTTCCTGCGCAGCGGATGCGGGTGTTTTAGGGGTGCGTGCTCTGCTCGGGAAAGGGGAACACCCGCCCTGTGCTGATGGGAGTTGTGTAAAAGAATACAGGCAAAAGCATTTTAAACCACTGACAATTGGTAATTTTGCCCACTCTACATGGTGGACGGCTTTCTGGCATGTAGCCCAGCAGTGGAAATTTTTAATTTAAGTTTTCTAATGGGATGAGTTTTTCAAGTTAGGATTTTTATTTAATGGGCTGTGCTGAGAGCTATCTGTATTTGTTACAGAAATTATAAATTCCACCCACCACCCCACCACCCGCCCCCCCGCCGCCCCAGCTCTGCTTTACTTTTTCCTTCTTTTCCTTCTGACTAGTTCTGCCAAAGCTGAGATTTCCCCCCATATAAGGGAGCTTTCTGTGATTTCTGTCCTTCGTCTTGGAGTTAGTGCCTCAAAGAAGGTGAAAGCATATTGCACTTGAGCACAGTGCATCCTAGGGTATATTTCCCTTGAGGAGTGTTACAAGCTGTCAGAGTTTAGCACAGACTCAAGGCTCCAACAAATGCAATCAAGGAGCTTTAAGTTGTTTCCTGAAAATTTTCCACACCTTCAGTCTCTGTGTGGCTAATCATATACTGTCTATACATTATGATTCATCCTCTAAATGAGCTAAACCCTTCAGACCTCTAACTGTTCTTTGCAGTGTGTTAAAAATCTCAGTCTTTATCATGTGAAATTATGTCTGTTGTTTTATTTATCAGTCAGAAGCCCCTCTAAGATAAACAAAAAAGATCCTTAATAATCTCTGAACTTCCTCAAAACCCCCTGTACCTAACACTTCAGAGATAAGGGGACACAGTGATTGCAGCCAGGATGGTATCCCAAAGGGAGCAATCACAGCATCCTTATCTTCTCCCTACTGTCCTGTACTGTGCAGTTTCAGAGGCAGACTCCTGGGCTGGAGGAACAGTTTCCTTGACCTAATGCAGCCATAAATACGTAACATTTATATGTAATTTCATAAATATCTACAATTATCTATATAGCACAACAGTGAATGTAAATGCTGGTAGCTATGACTCTTGATATGGTAGTCACAGGGCTATTGAAAATCTTATGATACTTTTAGTGTTTGCAAAGCTTAATTTTAGCATCTGTAAAACACCTGTATTTTGGGAAATAATCCTCTCTGTGACCCATTGATTTCCTTTTAATTGCACTAATCATTTCTTGCTGATTTTAAGTTTCCTAAATACAGCAATGAAAATGCACTAAAAATCTGAAAAATGGACTAGTACAAGGAGTCTTGCCCTTAGCTTTAAAATGGAAATGCAATATAGAACTTTCTTTGACTTGTTGTAGATACAAAAATATGCATAAGAAAATGTCTGTGTATTTTTTTAGGTCCCGAGGAAGCAGATTTCAAGTGCATCCCGAATTATGTTAGCTGCATCGGTACAAACAAATGCATTCACTTGTCCCAGCTCTGCAATGGTGTCTATGACTGTTCTGATGGGTATGACGAAGGAGTACATTGCCGGGGTAAGTAAATTTGCTGAGGAAAAAATACTTTAACCTGACATGTTCTGCTATATTTATTTTTTTGAGTTAAAACAAGAACTTTCTTATTCTTGGGAATATATATAAAACAGAAGTGGATTGATAGAGGCATATTTTAATGTGTGTTTCAAGTTCATTTTAAAAATATTTTATGTGAAAAAAATACAAGCAAAAAGCCCATACTAACCTTGTATGATGGAAATGATGGCGAAGGATGAAGAAACCCTTTCTTATGAGCAAAGGCTGGACAGCACACTGCCAGAATATTTTTTTCTGTATTTTTGTTTAAACAAAAAAGCCAAAGGAAAACACTGAAAAATACATCAGATTTGATGTGAGCGTTATCCTGCATTGAGGACCTGGTTTTAGGGGGATTTTATTCTAATGTTCTACTGTTTAAGAGTGTGGTTACCAAATTCTGGAGAAAAGGAGAAATTGGTGGAGGTCAACTTTTTTAGTATCTCAACTCTACTATTCGGAAGAGTTGTTAAGGTCTGCCTGGGGGATAGTTATAAGGCTGCCATATTAAGCCCAAATCTTGGATGCCATGAGCCATTAAGATGTCAGTTATTCTCAATCAGTAGACTTTACTGCTAGGCAAATGATTGTTGATGATCCTCAACAGATCTCATGTTCAAAACCAGAAACTCAGGGATGGGTCCTGGGACTTCTGCTACAATCCAATGTGACAATATACAGTAAAAGATATAATTAATGGTATATTTTAGAAAGTTAAATTAGAATTTAAAAGTCCACGTAGACAGATTTTCAGAACTGTCATAGTAAAATCTAAGCCCGCACCAAAAATAAGCCATATGAAAAAGAAAATAAAGGGAAAAAAGCTAGCGGGAGTTAATCAGTATAATACTGCTGATTTCACAAAAGTACAAATGGTTATATTTATATAACCAGGTGAGGATACAGGCTGTCATAAGATATATGACAATTCTTATTCACAGTGATAATAATAATTTATTTTCTTGAAGACTCTACTTCTGCATAGTCATTGTTCAATGAGATTTACACAAAATCAAAATTTGTGTCAGCAAATTTAGCACTGGTTTCAGCATCCAAAAAACCCCAAAAGTTAAACTGGCCAAAGCAGTATTTGGCCCATACTGAAGCTTTCTGAAGTTGCAGATGAGTGTTTTTCAGAGAGCAGTATTGATCTGTTAAGTACTGTCTAAATGCATATTCCTCAGTAATTCATATATTTGTATAAATTACTCTGGATTAAATGGCAGAGGATTAAAAACTTCAAGTGCTGAATATTTATTGTATTATAAGTCTCTTGTATTTTTATTGTATTTTAACTCTTTAAATTAGGAGATCAATGGAATCAGAAAAAACAAATAGACTAAAAATAAAATTCTATGTTAGGGTAAATTAAGTATGTTCGGTTTTCATATGTAGCATTTTGTATATGTAGTCTATACTTTGGAATGTGATGGCACATAAAATACCTAATCGTTATTCATGCCCTTTTAATTCATGCTCAAATACACCTTGTAAGCTTCATGTTGATTCCCACTCCTTTATTATCATATATGAATATGAAAACTTCCCAATGGTAAAATTAATGTCAGCTCTAATAGATTACCATAGAATTTAGTAAAGTATACTAAACAAACATTTTGTCTAAAACACACAGAACACATAGATAATTAAGTTCTTTTATACGATATTAAGTATTTCAAGTTGTCTCCCAGTACCTCATCTAGTAGATGGTTAACAACTCGTTAAGACTGATTTTTGTAGCAGTTATGTATTTTGACTTGCTTATTGGAAACACTTGAAATTATTAGTGGACACGTTTCTATCAGCAACACATTTCTATCAGCAAAGCCAAAGAATATAGAAGACAATAACTTTATGTTATAATCATGTAGTTTGATACTAACAAATGCCACTAATGTGTCATTATGATACATTCCTATGTATTACAGATTTGGTATGAATGCAATATAGTTGTAATTACACTCTCTCTGTATATATCTATATATCAGAACAATGCACGAGTAACCTTTGAGTCAAAAGCTGCAAAGTTGCTTCAGAATCCTAGCCAAATAGCATTTTCTCAATATTAGTAATAAAAATGGCATTCTAAGTATGTCCTTCTTTAATTAACATTGTACATATTAAATATTTGATTGACCAAGATGATAATGGTGGTTTTAAATATTTAATTGCAAACAACTTGGTCACAGAGCTGACTATGTTAAAATAATTTATTGCTAGTGACACTGATGGTGCTGTGTAAATAAGTCACGGTCTATGCACCAGAAAAAGAAGTTATGATATGAAGTGTGGGGTGTGTGACCATGGCAAAGACCATTTCAGTGTACAGGTCACAACTCCACAGGGGTGAAAACTTCTAATAATGCTTAAGAACTAATGGTGTATAAGCATTCAGTAAGAGGAATTTATTTCTCTAAATTTAACATTCTTATGTTAATTCATTATATTATGATCTTTGAGAGATATATTTAGGCCTGCACCTTTCCCTGGACAAGTAAAAATATGATAATATCTGCAGTGTGAAATGGTAATGTATGTGAAATTTCAAGGAAATAGTAATAAATACAATGACATTCCTGTCTCATCATCTTTTATTTCAGGCACATATGCATTTTTGCTGGTGAATGTAATGCATAAATTCAGGAGGGGTTGTGGCAATATGAAATAAAAAATGTTTTATTATGTATGGTTGTTTCACATTATGTGTTTCAATGTCCTTCAGAGGAGAAGGGGTTCGTGGTTCACTGAAACTGAAACTCACAGCATGTAATAGTGATAAGACATTTGTATTTAGTCATTTTGGATTTTTTGTTATTTTCTGACTAATTAAAGAATGCTTCAGAGAGGCTGAATAAGCAAGGGACAAAGTATATGCTAAACCCTCCCATAAAGCATAGGCTGGGGCTTGGACTGTTCCACTGTCTGAGATTTACTAGATAATTTCACTACCATCCAATCCTGCTGAATGGGGGAGTTGGTGCCTATCAGCTATTTGGAGGCTTGATAAGGCTCAAATAAAATTTATCAATGCTAAAACTAGACCCAAGCTTGAGTACTTTTGGTAGAGGACTGATCTGGAGCTGCACTTGACAATTACATTTCTTTCTTTAACACAGTTCTTCAGGTTTCTGTTGAGAGCCAGGTCTTTATTTCAGTTGCATTTTCAGTCACTTTTAAAGCTCAGCCATGTGGTGAACTGAGAAGTCTTCTGCCACAGGGGAGTCACCAAATTATTGCAAGCTGAACTGTTTAGGTCTCTTTCCTTCCCATGGTTCATCCTGGTCCTGTATGAGGTTGCTGGGGGCATCACTGATATGGGACTGGGTCTGGCTCTGGTCAGTTAAAGTAGGTGTCATATGGCTACAGCTTGCTCCAGCCTCTGATTTTGTGGTCTTTTGAAGGTTAAAATACCACGTTTTTCTTTGAAGGCTTTAGGACCAGCTTAGACAAATACCCGTTATGGATTAGATGGAGTAAGCTGGTAAAGGATTAGATACAACCTTAAGATAATTTCTAGAGAATTAAAATCACTGTGAATCTTAGAAAGGGTTTTTTATAGGGCTGCAGGGGTGATCTGTACAGTTTTATAAATCAGTACTTTATATATATATATATATATGGTAAAAACTTAAATGTGATATGCCAAATATAGTTTTCGGTCTGTGAGTTAGAGCTATAGAAAACTGGAACTTTTACAGAATATAGAAATGTCCTTTTTTACATAACTAACTTAAGGGATAAGTTATTATTAATAGCTGCAGGAATAGTTATGCTAGAATTCTGGATATGCCAGTCAGGAAATACTAAAAGAATACTGAAAAAAAAATGCTACTGCAAATACTCTGCATATCTTTGGCTTATGCCAATTTATGATAAAATGGAACATTTTTGGAACAATTACCGAGAAGCAAAACTGACACGGAATTAAGAGGCCGAGGTAAGAGCAGAGTGAAGGCACTAATTAAACGCTCATGCTCTGACTTTGAAGTTGAAGTATATTTTGCATTATATTGCAGTATCCATTGCATTTCTATGGATTGTGTTGTATTATGCAGTGGGAATACTGCAGCAGGTTTATCCATCCTACTTGAGAAGACAAAGTAGTAACAGCTTTAATAGTGTGAATGTACACTTCTCCAACAGACACTTTCACCATAAAGTACATTGGGATTTCATTAAATAGCCTTCTGTCGTGGCCTTGACATGGATTACGCTCTTTACTTCTTTGGTTTGAGGATAGACAAGGCTTTGGGACGGAGAATGTAGGAGTGCTGTAGGGACTCCCTGGAAGTCTACTTGTGCTAAAACTCTGAAGTGCAAAGAATTGAGTAGGTTCTTGAGGATGCTTTCTCTCATTCTAGTCGCTGCTACTGGTTAGCTACGAGTAGTATCTGGCCAGTATCCCGGCTCTGTGACATGCAGGAGTCGCTGCACCAGGGCTTGGTGGAGCTCAGGACGTTTCTCTTCTCTGAATCACAGCAGCTCACCACTGAAGATGGCATTGCATGAAAAATGTGGCTGTATCTTTTCCCATCTGAAATACTGATTATTCAGATTGCTTATATCATCTTATATTGAAATTAATCATAATAACAAGACTGCAACATTCATTAAAGCCCCTTGCTATTTGGAGAGTCATTGTAAATGAGGTAATTGCCTCATGTCTACCTGTCTGCCTACCTAGCACTGTTGACAAGACAGGGCATACAGGAGAATCGGCATTACCTATTGTATAAATATAACTTCATATTTTTGCTTGATATATTAACTAGATGTAACCCAATGTCTTTTAGTAGGTTAATTAAGATTAAGAGAAGCTAGGAGAGATCACAGAATCATAGAATCAAGCGTAGATCACAGAAGTTACTTGAGATACTTTTTTTTTTTAATTAAAACTGAAATTTTGACTGAACATAACAGATGTCATAGAATCCTTCCAAATCCTCAGATTATTTGCATCTTTGTTAACTGTGATCTGAAACATAATCTCTAATCAATAAAATATGCAAAGGCAAACTCTGGATCATTTAGTATTAAAAATCCGCAGAACACACATACAGAAGATTTGGCCAAATAATAGTTATGTTTGTAGCAGCCTATAATCAGAGTATTATTTTTCTGTTTAGGCTTTTTGAATGAATTGTTATCATAAGACGAAAATAAATGCTGCTATTACTGAGTCATGTTTTTGTTCTGGCACTTCTATAGCTGGAACACTGGGAAATTTTAAGTAGTGTTTACCAGTGGGGACAATACAAATTTCAGCATTTTATGGAAACCTCAGGCCTTTCAAGAACGAGGCAAAATTATAAAACTAAAAGTTATGGAGCTACATTTAGATCCTAGTCTTACTTGCTTTTTTTCTTTTTTATTTCTTTCTTATGAAGTCGTGTAACAAGTAACAAGAAGACCTAAATTGGTCAAGAATTATAAATGTTCCCACCATTTTCTTATGAGACTGTTTCTAGAAGTAGTACACACCTGCAAAAGAAACCCATGTAAACTCATTTGGTTTATTCTGACTATCTTAAAATCAGTCATCCTTTAAGACTGTGATGTACAAAGTGTCACATGAGGTTACTGAATCCTTGAACCCCCTGGAAATCTCACAGTGCTCCTAACGTACCAGTGGGGCTGCTGAAACCATCAGGTAATGTTCAAAATGATTCCCTCTGCAACTGCTCTGCGTTCTGCATCAAGCTTTTTACTTGTGGTTATAAGACAGAAAAGAGGAAAAAAGCGTAAGCACTAAAATAAGATGATCGTAGGTATTTTTGTTTTGGAACAGAGCTTCTAGCAAGTAACTACATTTGTCTGGGTGAAAGTTTATTTTGCTTTCTTTATTTTTATTGTATCTCCTTCTCATTTCACCATCAAAATATCTGATTTTTTCTATATTAGTCTTTCCCGTCTTTTTGCCTTAATAGAGTATGATGTGGCTTATTGAAATTAGCCAAGGTCATTTAGTCTGTTCTGCTGTCAAGACAAAGAATTCATGGGATTGGTGATTTAATAACTTTCTATCACAAAATCCTATTGCAGCAAAGCAAATTAAAGGTGGCTGGCAGGGGGATAGAGCAGTGGAAGACTTTTGAGTGATGAGATTTCATCCCACTTATTATGGGCTGTTGCTAAAGAGATTTTTTAGGCCAGAATACACAAATGAACACCTTTGTTAAAGTATCAGCATTGTCTATGTGGCAAATTAAGTGTAGAATTTAATGTTTGACCATATATGATAATATATAACAGATCATTATGTAGTACATAGTTTGTATAGAGTGTTGTGATCTTGTCCATAGAAGAAGCAATGTAAGTCTTGTCTGATCCCAATCAATTTTTCTATTTCAAGTTGCAGTATTCATTTTCCTGAGAGAAAATGTTGGATACTGTTCCTTAGTGGCAAAATCAAGTGTTGTTCAGTTATGGCCTCCCTGAATACAAACACAAAGATTTGTTTTCCTATTTAACACACGTTTTAAATACATATACTTTCGTCAAGGTCATGAAAAACATGTTTACAGTAGGAAATGCAGTGTTGAACGGTTGCACCATGAAGTTCTTAATCTTCCTTATGAGAGAGAGGAGTAAAGATTGTAACTCCAATATTTAAGTTTTTCTATGATCCTATTGCCTAATAAAATGCTCAAAGCGTAGCAGAGATGTTAATATGTCGTATTTTAAACAAGATCATGGTAGTTAAGAGGGCAAGTTAGTAGTGATGGTCACTCACTGACTCCTGTTCCGGGCTGCACAAACCTGATGAAACCAGCTACAATCAGTGTCATAGGGGGATGCGGTGGAATGATCTGAGAAAGCTTTGTTGTATTTTCCAGGGATTTAGGTTTAATGGTATTTATTGTTACCTGCTGTTGTTGTTGCCTGCTGTTACTGTTTTGAGGCTGCCCTCTACTGAGAAAAGAAAACAAACATTTAAGCTCTTCCTATGAGCATCCCCTTTTCAGTTTTATTCAGCAATTTGTATTATCTTTCTGTTGATTAGCGTGTACAGTTACCTGATTATTTTTCCCTGTTGCAGGTAATAAAACCCTTTAAGGAATTATCTTATGTAAGAAATGCAAGATGGTTTTTGTACAAATAAATTTCAAAGTACTTTTATGAAGATATACTCTGGGCATAATCTCTGTATCAGGAGTTTCAGCTATATTCACCTGGCAAAAAAACTGACACTCATAAACTCACCCCGCAAGCAGGAATTGTAGCTGCTACGTGGCTCCCATGAGTTCACATCACTGAGTATATCTTAACTGCATTTTCGATATATAGGCGTTGGAGACAGCTTTTCAGTGAGGAGCAACTAGGGCCTGACACCAAATGCTTACGAAACTCTAGTAACCTTGAGGCGCAGAGAGAACGATAGCACAAGGTTTATCTTCAGCTCTTGTCACTAACATTTGGGGTGCAGGGGATAGCTTAGACACACTGAAATCTTATTTAAGAGTAGTAATGTTTTTTTCAGGTTTTGTTTGAGCGTTTTTTTCTTTTTCAGAATATACAGGAACTTTTGCATTTAGACCTATAGCGTAAGAAATCAATTAACATTTCTTACATCAACCAATAGTAGAATTATATCTGATGAGGAAAAATGCATCCAAAGCACCTGTCTGTCAATAAAATGTGGTTATTAAATTTCCATGCCCTCTTATTCCAGTGACATTATTTGCTTATTCATTGCTCATATCAACAGAGTTTTAAAATAATTGGGCAACCAGGTGATTGAAGGGAGGAAGAAAATTAAGTGAAAGGCATGTGTGCTGAAAAATGTGATTTTGGTCCTCCTAAAGCTATTCATAAAGTTGACCTAAATTTACAGAATGGTATCAAATTGAAGATGGAAAAGAAGAAAGAAAAGAGCAAATTCTGGGGCTAGCATCACATAATTTGTCAGAAGTGCAGCTGTCAGTTTGCTGCCCCAGGAGTCCTCAGCCAAGCTAAATTATGAGACTCGGTTTCAAGTTCTTTCACTCCCTGCCTGAAGGGATTTGACTTCCCAGCTCCTTATCTTCCCAAGGTGAATAAACAAAGGAGCAAAGTACAAGATGTCCTGCGTGGGGGGTGTTTTCGCTCCTCGTGGCACTCTTCTCTATGGAATAAACAGTTAAACATTTATTATAGCAAATACTTGAAGCTCCAGAAGTGTTAATTTGAATTCTTATGGCAAAGAGTCAGTTCTGGTCTCTCACTTGTTCCTATCTCAGCAATTAGTTATGAGTGAGTAAATTCCGGCAGTTGGGGTAGGTGTAGTCCCACCTGGAATATATATGCCTCTGCACAACATCCACCTGCCTGGCCATGTATATATGGCATACACCGTATTCTGCTTTTTTACACAATACAACTTATAGCTGAAGAGAACTCATAAATTTTTCTTCTAGACAAGGACTTTAATTTCCTACTGCGTCCCACTTCTTTCATTTTGCAATTTTAACTCATGAAATTGTATGATCAAAAAGTCTAAGTCATTTTCAAATTGTGTAATCTAGTTTAAAAATTAAAAGTTACCATCATTTCTTAGACTATGATAAACAAGTCAAGATGTCACCAGCAATTTTAAGTGAGATTGATAATACTCAGTGGTGTGAAGAAGTTCGCTTTGACACTTTGAGAAATAACTCTTGGTCTTCCACTCAGAAGCAAGAACATGCACAGAGCATACAAAAACTGATTTGCAGAATTCATTATATCCTCTCTGGAAGATTTCAGTCATCTTTTCTCCCCAGAAATCTGTGTCAAGAAAGTGGAACGTAGTCCTTAACTCACAGGAGTAATGCCTATAATTTGAGTTATCTGTGAAATGTACAGATTAAAATACTGTGAGATGAAATGCAAAGAATTAATAATTATGGGAGAAAGAAAAGAAAAAGAAGTTGTACCATGGGAAAGTACAGACAGTAAATGGCCAGTAAAAAGAATCATCGGAAGCAATCAAGTGAGAACAAAAACTGGGAAAATACAGAGCCTAGTCAATAACAGGGTTCAGTATAATCCTTCATATGAGGGCTAGTAAAGCGGACCTTTTTTAAGTCAGTGCACTCTGTTTGGAAATAAGTGCATCAAAGTGTAGGAATGTGTTCCCACTTCACTGACTCATATATGAAAACAAGAGTTTGCCAGAAGACTCTGTAATCTAAGAATATTATATTTTTTGTGAAAACAGGTGTTTTGAAAGCATCACTGCTGTGCACGCAATAGCATCAATCTATATGGCTCGTCATGATTGGTTTGTGGTGGTTACTCCCTTTGCCCTTCGTGTCCTGGTTGTTGGTACTGGTTCTATAGGACATCATAGATCTTACCACAGTTGCTCCACACACCACTTGTCTTACCAGTATGCAACAAATTTTTTAAATGGTCAAAAGTTATGATTTGTCATCATATTCTTACAGATTTGGAATGGAAGAAACTGCCTACTTCCATACTATATACTGCAAAGTTCCATTCCCTGAAATTTGGAGGGAGATCCAAAATTCACCTGAAACTCTGAAGTTTAGAAAATTTTCAGATGATATAAAATGATACTGATCTATGCTTCAGTACTGTAATAAATGTAATAGAATTGTAATGCATGTGAATCTCGTATAATCTATACTGTTGGCATATAGCAGAATAGACAGATTAATAATTTCTACTAATACTGGTTTTTAAACTCAACACATTATGCCAAGTAAATATAAACCTAATTTATTGTTCTCTATGTAGATAATGTTCTCTCAAGTTAAGTTCATTAACAACTTCTTCAAGCCTGAAGACACCTGATAAAAAAGTTTTAAATTAAGTAGTGTGCAAGAATAAAAAAAAAAAAAATAGTTAGGATGAGACCTGAGTCCTGCTGGAATTAGTGGCAACATTTCCATGATTTTAGGCTTGTGGACTGGGTCTATCCAAACCAAAAAATGTGCTTTATTTTTCAATCACTTGTATCAGCTGCTGTTTAAGCATTTCCATATGGAAAAGAATTTGGTTGATTGGTTGTGTTTTTTTAAGAAACTCTAGGAAAAATGCTACATCTGGAGAAGGATGAGCCATATTTAAAGTTCAGGATGTGACCATGATCCACTCTGTGCAAAGCAATGTTTTCTGGCATGCAACTGTTGAATAAGGCTGCTATAGTTGTACTGGCTGCTCTCTGAGTGTCTCTTTTTAACTGTGGGATATCATGGTAGAACATATCCTATGAAATCTAATTTTCTGAGAGTATATTTAGCATCTTTCTAAAATAACTTTTGTCTATCCAGTCATTCTTAAAATCCATTTACATGTAGCAAAGTATTAAAAATGCTGTTTGGAAGATAAGATATCTTATACAGGGAATGGATTAATGGGACAGTGGACCATTGTCAGCCTTCCCATTTTCTCAAAAGAAGTGATGACCACAAAGATTAAAAAAGAGGAGGAATTAGCAGCAGACCAGATTATGATTCCAAAAATAGGTTTATCCGGTGCACAGTGACACTTTTCTGACCCCTCTGTGATACAGCTTGGTTTCCACACTTGTCTGAAGTTCCATAAAAGCTGATGTCAGGTTCCCAGAGCCAGATCAGCCAGAGAGAAAATGCCTGTGTTTTGAAATAAAAGACTCATTTAAGCCCCAAACACATCTCTTCGCCCTGCCATAGAAGGTCAAAATCCTCACTCATTAAGAACTGTATATGGTCTTTTAAACAAATGCACTTTTTAATTACCAGCAGGCAATTCAGCACAATTTGTTGCTGTCTAAGGTACTTTTTATTTTCTAATGGCCTTGCATATTTGATAGCCTCTTTGAAAATTATGCATCAGATGTAGGACCTGCCACTTGTTTAATTGACTTTTCCCCTCTTTTAATGATGTGCATCTCCTAGAATTTTAGCAGAAGTGAATCCAGCTACATATGGGAAAGGCAGCTCTTTGTATCAGTTATGTACCCTTGTAACACAACTATAAAGGTGATGGTGTCCCAGCCAAAGCCTGCTCATCCCCGGAGGATCTTTTTGGGGTAGGGACATTGGAGATCTGACCTATATACCTTTCTCAAAGTGGGTATGTAGGAGAGAAAATGCCCCCTGCTGAAGGACAGGAGCTGTTAGTTGTTCTACCCCCTTTTTCTGGGAATCTGGAACACTGCCTATTCAGAAACTATTCCTTGCAGGGCTCTGGTTTTCTTTTTTTTTAGAATAAAGCTTTTGTACTTGAAGGAACAATTTCAATCTGTTTATTAATTTTAAACATGATAATAAGGTACCACCATGGCATGCTTCTTCAGTGTTATTCCAAGTTATATTTCAGCAACTGTCCCAGAATAATAGCTTGTGCCCTGGACTGGTTGTGTCACCATTTTCGTAATCATTTGTTCAGTTGCATTCTTTGTTATTGACTCTTATATTTTATTTATTAAAACCAAACATCTTCATTTAATGAGCATTCAGATCTTTATTTACTTCCAAATTCTTAAACAAAAATATAACCAATGTGAAGTCACATTTTATGTTCTATTTTAAAATATTTATGGTAGAACAGTTCCATCTGGGATCAAGGCATTATAGACATTGTAGAAAGTGACATAGACTTATAGATTAAAAAAAGACTAGTTCACAATTCTGAAGCAGCAAAACATTTAGTTGTCTTTTATCAAATTTGAGTTTTTTTACTTCATTGAAAAACGATGAAGTGAGAGAAGAATGTCATGAAACATTTATGTGCAGGTAAGATTTCTACAGGAAAGCCATGAATATAGTTCTAAATTCTCAAACTAATGGCATGCAGTTGCATCAAGAGGATAAAAGAGGATGGGAGTAAGTTCTGTTCTGCAAATTGTTACATAAAATGTGCACAGTTACATAAATCCTGCTCAGACATCTGGAGTACTTGCATTTAAGGTACATAGTAATTAAAAATACTTTTGCAACGTGCAACTGTTCTGCTTTCTGCCATGAGCTGACACTCATAAGTTAAGTTTAAAAATAATCAGAGGATTGCTTACAAATTTAAGTGGACACAGTGTGCAGCCCATACTTCTGCTTTCTGGTAAACTTGAATGTCCTGCGATGCATAAAAATGTGAAGTGCTATACTAGCCTTCAGAAAAACCTGGGCTTGTTTCCTGTCCTTAGCATGGGAGCTGGATGTTTTGATTTTTAGACAAAGGAAGAAAACAAATCCAAACCAAATCTCATGTTGGCCGTAATGTCTGGTATTGGAAGAAAGGATAAAACACTGTGATCTTCAAACCATAATTTCCCCCTCTTGAGCTTAATGGAAAAATGCGTTAAATAGCAACATATCTTTTAGTGACATGTTGTGGATTATTGTTCAGATGACGTAAAATGGGGATCATGGATGCCTCCTTCCTTACTGAGAAGGTTACTGGTGCTACATATTTGTCCTGTTTACAAAGGAGAACTAGATAAAAGGCAAAATATGCCCTTACATGATCCCCACAGAAAATCAGGGTTCCTACTATTTGAAAACTTTTTGAAGTCTACCAGTATGTGCCAGGTTTCTCGATATTGTCTTGAAACTGTTGTAAAGACATGAATCATTCCAGTGCTAAAACTATTAAATTTGCAGGATGTGAAAACTAACAAGCATTTCTTGTTAAATGCAGAAATTTGCGATCTCACTATTTACTTACCTTTAAAAAGTCCATACATTACATCTAGTAAAAAATCGTTGTGCCAGTCCAGGAAATTTTTCCCTCCTGATGCCAAAGGGGCCTACAGCTGGGAAGAGCCATTTGCAAAAAGCCTCAGATATTCTGAGACTCATCACAAAGTCAGAGAGAACCCTTGCTGCCTACCTAAGGAAATACATAATACATACGATACATACCTAAGGATGTACATGATACATATGCGAGCACACAGCAGGAGGGAGAAGCTGGCTCTAATGTAAATTCACATAGAGCTGCCCAGCGACTGGGCTGTTTTGGATGTGAGCCCTGTGGATGTCCGTGCCCACCCTGACATACTTGTAAAAGGCAAGTATTTAGCCCTCAAGTACTTGCATAAGGAAAGTCAGTCTGTTGATCTTAATAAAGCCACTATCAGTGTTCACCACGGCATCCAGGAAGCTCTTCTTAATATATGGACTGTAAATGAAAGTAGAAATTGCTGTTGGCTTGCGTTAGCACGAGTTACAATCATCTTCCAAGTAAAAAGTAATGTGAATGAAATACAATTCTTGTTAACGGATACATCTGCAGGCCCTTGCTTCTGACTTCAGCTGTGAAAGTGCTTCTCACATCTTTCTTTTTCCCCTAATGAAGGCACAGCTGTGCATTTAGGGACTTGACAAAGACTGTGATTAGGAGGACTTCCAAAATAATTTATCTGCCTTCAAAAAGAGTTGTTATTAGCAACTAATTCTTGGTGAGATTTATAATTGTCTCAAGTTGTGGGCATTTTTGGTGGTAGAAGCATGGAAAAGCTGTAGCAATTTAGTAAATCTTTGCATGTTCCAGAATTTATATGGTATTTCAATTTGACTTTGAGGTCTGGATGAACAAGTCACAGACTGTAAAATTTGAAAACTTTTAGTTCAGATAGAAATTACTAGGGGTTTCTTTGGTTCTGTTTCGATTGTTTGGTTTTGGTTTTGGTTTTTTGTCATTTCTTGATCATTGCCACAAGTTTTATTGCTTTTGGATTGCCATTACTGCCTCCTGGGGGCCACATTTTTGGGGCTAGATGGATGATTGCTGCAAGTAAGAAATCTAGACAAGGAAACAAGAACAGCTTTTAACTATGCTCGTTCTCTCTCACCTTGTACACGTACCAGCTGGAGTTTTCTCGTAGTCATTCCCTACTCCCGAACATGGGAAAAGGTGAGTGGGCAGCCACAGAGCTACTAACTTTCCCTTACCAGCTCTCATCCTTGGTTGTGGTGTTTGCCTCATGGAGAGGTGGACTCTACTCATCCATCCCATGCTGTTGATGTGCAGCAATCTTTAGCTGTAATACATGTTCTATCCAGAATTTCTGTTCAAGAGCTTGCCTCCCTGTGTGAGAGGATTATTGATGTAGATGAGAGGTCTGTTTGGGCTATGTAAAATATTTCAAGAGATTTCCAAGGAGCTGACAATGCTGATGTTCAGCACTGCGCGTTCTGATGCCAAGTAGCTTGGGAATGTTGACTGTAGTGTTAAACATACATCAAGAATGTATTTCATGCTTTAGGTGTAACAGAGACTGTTTTCTATTCTAAACTGACCTATGCTATAGAAAGTGTAGTTTTAATTTTGAAAAGATAGTAATCATTGCCTCTCACTCTGGGAAGTCCTGACATACCTGAAATTGTGACCATAACTAAGCTTGCATATTTGTAATCCTAGTATTTGGGAATCTATAACCAGAACAAACTTTAGCATTAGTAGTAAGCTGATAGGATTTTATTGATTCTACTGCAGTTATACTACACGTATTTCTAAAGACCTGATCGTTTACGGACATAGTGCAAGTAGATGATGGGATTCAGCTGTCAGTCTGAGGCACAGCCCAAGTACTTACTCAGTTTTTACTTAGTTTTCTCTCAGGTAAGCTACCAGTGAACAAGACTCTTATGCAGGTATTTGTGGCATAATGAGTGGTTTTCCTGAGCATAGCCAATACAGACCTTTTTTTTTTTTTTTTTCCCCCAGCATTTTATTGCTAACTTTGTGGAGGAAGGTACTTGCATCTAAATGTTAAAAATTACTTTTTCAGGGGGGAGAAGATATGTATGGGAAAACAATAACATGGTAATTGATTTTGTTCTTTCTTAATAGACATTAGCCATTGGGGAGTTTTTGATAAGAAGTAATCTAAATGGGTTTATATTTTGCTGTATACAGAAGAATAAAATATTTGTAAATTAAAGGTCAAAGGTGAATTTTTAAGACAATTTTATATTCGTTTTTTAGTAAAACATCACAGAAACTCTGCCCTTTGAAATATGAAGAATATAGGCTTTGTTGTATTTTTTTCCCATGCTGATTCATTTTAAGAAAAGAGTTGCAGAAACCTCCAATAAATCCATGCTGTACATTGAGATGTTTACTTTAGAGAAAGGTCAGACAATATATTATAGAATTAGAATCTAGAATTTTGGAAAGATTTTATTCATTGTGATAAAGATTTAAAATAATCACTGGAAAGTAACATCCACAAAAAAATGTTTTAAATAATTTGAAGATTCCCTGCATTTGTATCAGAGGTGCCTTGTCTCTGCAATATTATCATGGTAACTCTTCTCTTCTGTACTAATTGCAAAGCACAGTTAGCTGATGAACTTGGGAATAGTTGGTCAAGTACGTTGTGGCTCTGGAGGGTGTGAAGGTGGTGCTGAGATGCAGGAGATCTGTGGGTCCTGGCAGGAAGATGCCCAAGGGAGGAGGAGAGCACTGTGCTACCTGAAATAACAGAGTTCAAATGGGAAATCTTAGTCCCGGTGCATCGTTACTCTTCCTGGGGTCCTCCCCTCGTTGCTCTGCACAGACTGTTCAGTGGGCAGGAATTAACCAGCGATGATGATATATGAGTATGACTGGTAGGAACCTTTGAAAGCACATCTGAAGTTACCTGGAATAAATAGCCATGCCATTTTAAAGAAGCTTACTAATTCTTTTTACTTTAATCCATATATGCTATTTTTAAAGAGATGTGTGTTACCAGCTGCAGTGTAATTTACTTTGAGAATATAGTGCTAAAATTTCTCTAGTCTCCTCAGAGAGTCATCTAAAGATGGATGTTTTCAGCGAAAAAAGATACACATAATCCAAAACACTGCAGGATAAAGCTTTCATTACTGTTTTGAATTTAATTAGAATTCATAATATTCATTCATATTTCTTGTCAGAAAGGCTTTAAAAAATAAAGTTTGTGTGAAAAATTGTGGGTACTTGATATCTTTAAGAAAATCAAGAGATGTATTGATGTCCTGGAAAGACATAAAAAGGTCTAATTAGTCCGTATGAAATGGAGTTCTTGGCACATTAGGCAATTGCCTCTCATACTGGCCATCATATTTGCTGTCATTCATTATTTCCTTTCATATTTACCTGCATAACTAGTTTGTCAAAGATAGGAAGTTTTCTGTCACAAGAGAAAACTCCTGACTTGGTAGAGGGAATCTGGTCTGTGGCTTGAACTCCTGGGTACTAATGTAATAATTATTACCTTAAAATAATTATAACTAGTCACTCCAGAGACAATTATCACACACATAAGTATGCATATAAGGGAAAACCAGTTGGTTATTACATGGAGTCAGGATCAATGAGCCTGCAGGGTACTATAGTATAAAATAAAAACAGTGTGACTGCTATATTCAGAACACTCAACAGGCCCTCCTAATGAAAAAATATGCTAACAAGAGTAGAGAAAATGTTGCCTGCTGTGCCTCAATGAAAAAACAAAAGAGTTTCTATGAAATTTGATTGATTTGAAACTGAAACAAAGTTTAAGGGGGAAAACATAGCACAGACTCCACAAAACTGCTAACAGTGCTTAACATTTAAGTAAGAAGAATCATAAGTTAAAGGAATAGTTTAAATGTCTGCTTTTCCTTCTTCCTTTAACAGTTCGTGTAATAACAATCAATGGCTATTTGCCTTTTAAATTCCCATAATCTCTTAATGGAATGAAAATTTCAGAATATGTTTCCCTGGTACAGTCAAATACTTTATGGATTTATATTGATGAAGATCTGTAGCCTATTTGCAGCAGTGATATGTGCTCCTTTTAATCCATCCATCTTTCAACAGTGACAAAAGGTGGCTGTTCTCTTTTTAGTCATAAAGTTAACTTCAAAAAGGAGACGTCAATAAGTAAAAGAAAGTGATTTTCATCTTTTAATATCATCACAAACCCATTTTTTATTGATAGGTGCCAAAAAAGGTTGCAATCATTTTGCATGGCTTTAAAGCAGTGATAGCTTTACTTTGAGCACATTAAATCTGCACTGGTGAATTAAAGAAGGCAGCAATTACCACATGGCTGTTGTTACTCACAGAGAGAAAATTATGAAGTTCATAAGTACAAGAGTTAGGTATTTTAATCATTGACAGGAATACTTAAATCTATTAATCATTTTGTTGTTGTTTGACTAATGTTCTATTGTTGGGCTTGATTTGCCAATGCATTCATTTGTTGCTTGTTATTTTGTCACTGAATTATAATTTCATTATTCTCTGACCTTGTTTGTCCTCACGCAATTGCAGTGTAAGGGTGGTTGAAACCATTTGCATAAAATAAAACACAATGCAAACTTTTGTTTTGCAATGAAACTGCATGGAGCATAAATCTTAGTTAGGTTCAGCTGATTTTCTGCTGTGGTTGCAGCCGTGACTGCTGGCAAGGGACCAAAACCAGTGAGACAGTCCAACCTGAGAGCTACCCGGGTAGGCCAGGAGCATGGTGAACTAGACATCTCCAAAATTTATGATGGTCCATCATAAATTTTCATAAACTGCAGTTTGGGGACTGTTGAAATTGTATTTTGATTTGTTTTGAAACTAATAAGCCCGATATGTTGTATATATGTATACTTTTATATTTCTACTATTACTTCAGAAGTTATTTACAGCAAAATGAATTAGCTTTTGTTTAACTGCAAAGTATTTGCAACACCTTTCCTCTTCTAATTTGGTGCTATAGATCGAAAGTACAAGATTATTTTTATTTTAGAGTATTCTATGCACTAAAAAACTAATACAATAGTTATGCATGGGGAGGAGGGGAAACTTTTTTATGCCCTAGTTTCCAGTACATAGGGAAAAGCTGATGTAACATTTTGAAAACAAGAATTTGGTGCAGTCCAAAATGTTTGAATTCTATTCTTCCCTTGAGTTCAAGGTTACTCTGGTGCATTACTAGAATTTTCACCCACTATTCAAATTTTACACTAGCATGGAGTCAGAAGTACTGGAAAACCTGCCTCAGAACACTTCATCTTAGGTTGCAAATTAATTTCCTAAGCATTCATATACTAACATGTGTATGTAAGCCCAGACCAAACTAATCAATCTTTCTACCCGTAACTAATATTATAATGATAATTAATAAGATAATGGATCTAACATTCCTGTGATAAACTTTTCTTCAGGATAATGGGACTGTGTAGAAAAAAGAAATAACAAAACCTTTTGCTTCTGAGGGATTTTGTATCATTTAAATTGGAATCACATGAGAGATTAGGAGATGAGAGAGACTGTCCTTCCCTGCTCTGGTAGCATCCAAGATAACACATTTTTATGATTACAGAATTCACCTGTTCACCAAGGTTAATAGCTATTTGAAACAGTAGCTTCTCTTTGGTTTGTATCCTGTACTGCAGCAGACATATTAATAAATGGTTCTAATAGCTCTATCTGGGCTTAAAGGCTTAAACAGAAGAGTCCATCCCTGACTGAAACAGCAAGTTTGTGCCTTTCTTACACCGTGTGCTAGTGTGCTCACTAACGATCAAGGCACTGATGCCAAGCCTTAAAAACTCCCGCAGCTCCTCACCTTAGATTTGGATTCAGCTCTAAGCCTGTCATGGAGGATGATTATTATTGTTGCTAGTTAATGGCCTTCTCCATCTGTGCATCAATTGAGGGGATATCCTCCCAAACGAAAACAAATCTGGCGGCTGCCTGGAAATTTCAAGCAGCTGTGTCCTAGATAGGTACAGTTTTGTGTGTGCGACTGCTGAGAGATCTGCAGAATACACCGCCACTGAGACTATTGCCTCGCTCAGGGTGGACTGGGAATGTGATCTTTAAAGAGAAAATTAACAGCACAATGAAAGAAGAATGTTTGCTTTTAACAGCTCTTCTTGTATCTTCCTTTCAGAGCTTGTTTGCGCTTTATCTCCTTCATGTTATGGCAGAAGTTATGAATGTTGATGAGCCAATGCAGATCCTTAAGTACTTAGTCTTAGAACCGTTTGCCTATTCATACAGTGGAAGCTTGAGTCAGATTCAGTCTGTTTTACACAATTTATTCTCTAAAAGCTGTCTACAGTAGAGTGTTTGGTGTAGCACAGAGGGCAATTTGACCTGAACAGGATCATGCATGTTCCAGTTTTAGCCTACCTGTAACTTCCATCAGTGCCCTTTGTTGTAGAAAGGGCACCAAAGTGCATGTTTTCCTAAATGGCACTGGGCGAAGGGTGAAATGCAGTATGCTGGGTAGCTGAGTAAAAACGGAGAACGGTCATGCCAGAGGCCTCATGAATAACCAAGTGATGGCCCTGGTGCTGCTCCTCCTGCCTCGCAAGTACTCTGGATGTGTTGAAAACAGAACTAGACCTCCATCTCTCAGGTTAGGAAAGCACTTGGTTCCTGCGGTATTTTATTCCAAAGTCCAGGTGTGCTGCATTCTTTATCTTGACTCTATTTATTCTGTGAGGTCTATATAGACTTAACTTTCAATAGGTGCTGTATTTTATTTTACCCTGAGTTATCACTCTTAGAAGGACTAGGGCTGCTGTAAAAAATTCCCTGCCTTCCATCCCAGACATGGATGCATTTCAGTTTGAGGACAACTCTTAGATAGCTTGCAATTACTTTATGATCCTTTTGCATGGAAGATTATTACTGTTCAGCGCTGGCCTGAACATTTTTCTTACGTGTCAATAATACAAGTGCTCGGTTCTTTGAAGCAAAATAGAGGAATAAAAGCATAACCTCCCACACCAAAGAGCTGTGGTATGAAGTGGTTATTAGGAACAGTTATGAAATCCTAATGTCCTGCCCATCCTTTTGACTTTTGGGAGGCTGAGACATTGCTCCTGTGCCTAGTTGTGGGATATGTGTGGCATGGAAGCTGCTGTTCCCCTCCTGGTAGCCCTTGGCACGTGTGGGAGGGGGAAGGCTCATCATGCAGGTCTCTGAGGTTGCTGCACCTTTCCTTCAATGGCTTCTCAACCACAGCATCTGTTTGGTCCTCATGCCTTTTCACAAAACACATTTAAATCTTCTGTATGGAAATCAAATAGAAAAGAATTACTTTCATTATGTTGGTTTTATTTGTTTTCTGACTTAGTCTAAGGCACAGGATTTTTCTTGCCAAAATAAATTACACATTAGAAGCACTACAACAAAGGTATGTACTGTTTCAGTGGAAATAAGTTGATACCAGCAAAAGTGCATAAATATGAGAGAAGTCCAACTGGGCATGTTAAGAAGACAATAAATGAAAATAGGCTGGTTTTACACAATTTTTAAACAAAATTGTTATTCGTTACTGCACTGTCTGTGCTTTCAGCCCTTCTTCTGCATTCTCCACCTCCTCCTTGGTATTGACTTCTGGAATAATAATATTCTGTGGAAGAGGGGTTTGTAATTTGTGGTTACAATTCACATGCTTCCCTAAGAATGCTGCACCCTGCGAGAGTTACGCCGCCCTGGCCTAGAGGTGTAAGCAGACTTTCTTGATCTTGCACCCCATTGAGCTGAGTAATGAAGGTAGTGGAGAGCAGCCAAGGCATCAAAAACAGCCACCATCCACTCTGCTGTGAGATTTCCTGATTTTTTTATTCCTTTTTTAATGCAATACTCAGAAATAATCAAATGTATTGTTGTAAATATCAGCATGTTATTGCTGTGGATAAGTTTTACTGAAAAATCTATATTTCATGGAGTCTAAATTGTGCTGAATATCCAGAGGTATTCACTAGCTACTTCTACTGTTCCTGCTGTTTTTTTATGTACTTCATGGAAGTCATTTATGATGCTTGAGTCACCAAAATTTAAGGTGACATGACAACCCGTAAAAGCATTTCAATCTCCCAGAGACACTTGCGTACCATAAGAAAAGCAGTTAAACAAGTGAGAATCTTGATGTTGATTTTGTCAATCTTCCTTACTGTCTGTTTTCAAAAAGGGATTCACAATTCAGTATTTCACACTGACTAACCCCTCTTTGCCCCTGAATGACCAACATAATTGTGCAGTTCGCTCTGGCGCAGTGAAACCAGCAGGCAGCCGCCGTCTGTCCCGCGCAGGAGTGTTAACCTTGTGAGTGACCCCTCTAGCACGAAGGCAAGAACAAATGGGGAATGTGCTGCTCTAATATTCCATACCGCACAAAATTAGAATCTATTTTAATGAAGTTCCATTTTTCTTGTGTCCACCCCAACACTTACTCATATCAGATGTACTTTCTTTAAGGACAAGCTGCGGGGTCTTTTCTGTTACAAATTCTAAATTTTTTCTATGAATCTGAAATTCTAGAAGGAAAATGAAAACTGTTTCACTACTGATTTTCCTCTTACATGGGAAGAATTGCAATCTGCTACTCATGTGAAGGGAAACTCATGGGAGCAAGGGCACCGGATAAAGTACACTGTCAAGAACATTCATTGGAGTCTGCCTGTCTTCTTGAAGAGATAACTGTTCTGTTACTAGGCTGTATATGCCAGGTTCATTTTCCAAAAAGAAGAGGTTTTTCCAGTCCATGATCTCTAGTGTCAAACTGGACGTGATTCCAGGTGTTACTTTCACACCTCCGGGCGGTGCCTACTGCGTGCTGACTGTCCAGCAATTCTGATTTGAAGTTTCTTAGCCATCGTGCCAAACCGTGGTGAATAATAGGTTTCTTCACGTTGAGAAATACCTTGTAATACATTGTGGTTTTAAGTTTTCCAGTTGGTTACAAAACAGATTTGTGTACTTAAATCACAAGCAAATGCCAGTCTCTCTCCTAGCCATACGTTTGATCTATGCTTTCTTGTCGTGTTGAGAAGTGACTTGCTTTAACCAGGTAGTGTATGTGCATGTGTGGAAGTACATACCACAGCCTATAAATGGAGATGGTTTTAAGTGGAGTTTGTAGTCGTTTCCACAGCACTACTCAGCACAGCTTAGGCATGTTCACTGTCCTGAAATAGATGACTGCTTTTCTGCTAGCTTTAATCCATAATTTTTATTGTCAGTTAAATCCAAGTCCACATAACAGACTCCTGATGTTCCTCTCAATCTCTTCAACCGTTGAACTCCAAAGTGAATTTGACTAAACAGAGACTATTTATATATACTCTCATTTAGTCCTGACTGCATCGTAGATAAACAGTCTGCCCTGTCCTCTTTAACATCATCTTCATTGCACTTCAGGACCGTTCAAGTATACTTCTGTGCTACAGTTGCTGTGACTGTATACGGACACAGTCACTTCTTTTACTGTTAAGTAGCTCCTATTACTACATTTCCTTTAATATCTGCTTTACCTCCTGGGAGAGTTCTAGTTTCTATGTTTTCTTTTTATTTTCTAACCCCTTACTGCAGTGTCCTTACACCTTGAGTATTTCTTTTGACCTCTCCCAAATGCATACATAGATTGGGTCAAATCCTTTGTCCAGTGTGTCACCTACACAATTACTGCTTCTGTCATCAGCCCCATCACAAGTACTTCACCTCTCCTTGTTGTTTGCAGTGGTACTCTTTGCTATGCATCTTAGAAAAACATATGTCCCTCACAGCGTGTTCAAGCTGGCACTGAAATTGCATGAATTGCCATGTTTTCCAGAGAATGTCCTAACTTAAATATCTGCAAACCTGCTTTCTCCTCTTTTAAGTGGATCATCCTCTTCTCTTACCACATTTCAAGTTGTCCTGTCTCTTTCCTGATGAGCTCTGATGTTTCATAGCTCTGAAGCTTCCATACTGTAATCCACTGAAGATTAATTTATATACATCTCCATTTAATCATCTTTGGAGTCTTCCTTCTTCTTAGATCGTTCCCAGTAGTATCTCATTAACTACCGCTGAAAACAGCGGAATTCTTCTTGTAGACTTCCCTTTCACTTCAAGGCAATTTCTAAGTCTTTTGCCTTTGTCTGCTCTGCTTCATTCTCTAAAATTGCCAGTGATTATAAGCAGACTTCCAGCTGTACATGAGACTTCCTGAGTGATAGTGTAAAGACAGCATTGAGAATCTTCTCATATTTTCTCTTTCCTCCAGGTCCCATCCAATGTCCAGTTTGCAAATGGCTTTTCTGAGTTGAGTGAGTTAGGGTGATGTAGACAGATAAACACCAAACAAGTTCCTGGCAACAGTGTGTTTCTTTCGTTCTTGTCATGCACATGACAAGAGGACACTGTGTGAGTTTGTTGGGCTCAAACAGAAACGAGTACACAAGCGCATGGGTGCACACAGGTAAATTTCTCCTCAGATCTTAAGGCTCAAGACTATCACAATCAGCGGGATATCTGCTGGTTTATGTGAGCACCCATTTTCTGGAGTTTGCCGTATCTTAGATCTGTTCAAATAACTTCCAATCTTTCTGTTGGGTAGATATGATGGATCTGAGAAAAAGGCTGTGGCTGTCTGTGGGGGAGGTGTTGTGTCATACCAAAATATTCAGTCTAAAAAGCTGCTGAGTTATTGCTAAACTGTGCTCTCTGGAGTTGGGGGTAGGGGGGTATGGTGCTGACTTTCCCACTTGGTTAGGTTACATTTCCAAATTTGTCAGAAAATTTTCAAAGTAGAAGTTATTTTTGCTAGCGGTCTTGTGTGTGCGTGTGTATAAAGGTAGGTGTAATGATGCCTTGATTAATAACCCCCACTTGGGAGACTTTTTCCTACTGTTATTCCAAATCAAATTTATTATATGAGAAAGAGTTTTAAACATTTTTTGTGCAGAATTGCCTTTTCCCTTACATTCCAATGCCATTTTATTCTTCTCTCTTTTCCTCCTGATATATTTAGAGTCTTGTTTTGATCAGCTTTGCTTCATATTCCAGACTTTTTCTTGTCCATGGTAATCAATTTCTGACACTGGATGCTGATAAGAGCCAGCAATAGTGGTAAATTCATTTAAGGGAGACAGCAAATATGTATTTAGTGCAGATGTTAATGTTAAAAGTCAGATTAAGTTTATACACTTTGGTTGTGGAACAAAGGCTGACACCCCTACAAAAATCTTCATTTAAATTCTATTTTCATTCCTGTTAGTGTGTAATAAATAAATACCACACATGACAGTAAGGAAATTGACTGAACAAGAAAAAATAAAAAATCTGCATAGAAATTTTCTATTTTAGCTTCTCAGTTTATGTGTTGGGGGGGAGAGAGTTGGGTGGGGGTGTGCCTTTTTTTTTTCCTTCCCTAAATGCTATTTACAGGTGTATAAACTAAATTTAGTTCATTTCCACAGCTTTAACAGATGTTACTTTTTTGACAAATAGTCTGCAGCCAAAAGTCTGTGCATTTTAGTTATTTTACTGTCATCTAACTGATTAAAGATGCAAAGGAAAATAATACAGGCATGTCCTTTGAATCAATAGATTAAAATAGCAGTCTGTCTTCCTTATTTCCTTTCCTTAGTTTTTATATTTTAGCCACATATTGATTAAAAGAAATTATCCACAAGAAGAATCCATGGGATAAAAATTAAATCTGTACTGGTCTCATGATTCTTAAATTTTATAAGAATTTAAATTCAAGTTCTTGGCAACTTTGAATCAGTGTAATTCAACTGATGTCAGTGAGATTATTTGAATGATAATTGTCAGAACTGGCTTCTAAACCTAACTAAACAAGCCTTTCTTAGATGAGTTCTCCAGTAAAATGCAACCAAATGTACAAACTTGTGTCCTTGTTCATGCAGAGAGAGGTAGATGGACAGCCTTTACCGTATGTTCTACAGTATGAAAGACAGTAGCTCTAAGTACTTGGAAAATAAATGTATAAATGTTTCAGACTGACAACAGAGCCTCTCAGCACCTGGAATTTTAGTTGAAAGAACCAGAATGCTGTGTTGTTGTTTCTGAACTGTTTTCTGGAGTTTTATTACATGGTCAAATGTACTGTAATATTCAGTTGATTGTATTTGCCATTTTTCTTTAAATTCTTGATAGAATTCCAGATGTAGGTAGACTAATTGTTTAGAAAATTTAAGTTTACGATGAAGGAAATATACTTTTTTTTCCTAAAGCACATCTGCATTTAATATAAAAGAAGACAGCAAGTTCCAGAATACGGAAGATATTAAGATAATGTTATTTATTTACTAATTGTATAGTCTAGAGACATCAACAGTGCAAAAGGTCATGTTAATATTCTAATGCTACTTTTTGAGATTTTAGAAAGGTTTCTGCTTTGTTTTAGAATGGTTTTAAGACTCTCAGTTTTTCCTCCCCACAAAACACAGGAAAATACTGATACCCTAAAATACCCAAATGCCTAAATTAATCATTCTCGCAGGTATTGTGATTGGCTAGAATGAGATTATAGTCAGACCATAGTTTCAAAAGACAGCTAAAGAGGTGTCAGACAATACTATTATTTCCAATTTATAGATAAGGTTAAAACCAAAAGAGATTAAGTGATTAATCAGGAAGTCTGTTGCCTCACGAGGAAGTAAAATGAAATTTCAAAGCACCTAAAAATGTGGCTACAGGTCCTCTCTGTATTATTATGGTGCTGTTAAAGTAGTGTATTTGCTGACTTTCTTTTCAATTGGTGCCAATGAAATTAATCACTGGGTTAATTCTAAATACAGTTTTGCTGACTGACCTGAACTGTGCTGTCATACATTATTATAACAATTTATACATGCTGATGGTTTCATACTCTCAAGGATAAAGTTTTAAAAATACATTATTTATGCAAACATGTTAAGTGACAAGAAAATTTACTAAATGTAAAAGCACGGTCTAAAATTCCTCTGAGACCTGCCTGAGTGACCAGATAGTGAGATTTTATGTATCATTTCAGGTCCAGTTAGGCAACTTGTCTTCATAAATCTCTTCAGCATCTAGCCAGGTGATAAAATTCATGTCAAACATGACTACGCTGTTTATCATTTTATGTGCAAGTTTGTACGCATTCCCACTCCTTCCACTACTATTAGCTCTAAGTAGACAAATATGATATATATATCCTGTGAAAGAGTGCTGATCGTTATATTTTCCAGTGCTTGAAAATAAAGATTTCAGGTTAACAAATTGATGAAACTCCACCGATCCTTAGGAAGAAAAAAAATCTTCATTGTAGGGTAGATTGTGAATTTCCCATGAGAACAGAGTAACACTGAGAGATTATCAGTATGGTTTTTTTCCCAGACCATAAAGTATCAATTAGTATAATGCATTGCCAAGAAGTTTCTGTCCAAGTATGTTCTCCTGTTATTACAAAAGATTCCCCGAACACTCCAGAAAAATATGGGCACTTTTAAGTATGGAGAAAAAGTAAAAGGAAATCTTTATTAAGGAATGGGGGATTCTCCCCACCTGCCCTTTCCAAGGTAAATAATAATTTTCCCCTTGTTGACAAGTGGTACCAAATATCAAAATTTTGTGGCTTGCTTCCAAATGAAAAAAATTAGTAATACATAACCAGATCTTTATACTCTTTGTGTAATGAGTATATTTGACACTACATATGTTGGTCTTTGAAACAAAGAAGTTAGAAGCGGCCCACATGGGCAATTGCCTCTCACTGGAGAACTTAAACCAGAGGTCTCAGGAGATGACTCCTTCTCAGTTATTGATTCTAGTTAGAGAGATCAAGATGGACAGAAAGCTTCCTCATTAATTGTCAGAAACCTTCCTCAAAGATTCTTTATCCAAAAAGCAACACAATAGCATTTTCTTTTAAGACTAAAACCTTGCTCATCTGCAAAAATAAATCTTTATCAGTTAAATCTTTAAATGTTTAACAGTGCCATCTGGTGACCTTTGCCATAACAACAGCAGTTTATTTCACAGCATCTTTCTTTTGAGGATCTGAAAGGACTGCATGAACAACTACACGTCACCAACTGAAAACCCTGCTTAGGAGAAACCCGAGACATTTGTTATTTCTGTTTGTCTTCCTTAATGCTACAGCTTTCAAAACTGAGATAGACTGATTCATAATCTTGAATTTTGTTCTTAATAATAACAATTGAAATAATACCTATGTAATATTTTATAGTTATAAAGCTACCTGAAGAAAGGCACATGTGATTATTGCTGGGTAACCAGACATCAACACTATTAATAGTCCCCTATTGAAAGATTCCTATGAACTATGGTAGGAATGCAGGCACTGTCTAAAGAGAAATCACTTAAATCAGTGATGAGGACTCTGTATCCAGTGATGAATCTTAACTGTCACAGTTTCCCTTCTTTTCTCATCCAAATTGATGTTTTTAATATTATGGTTTATTGTAAAACTCTTAAACTTTCAGTTCCATTTTTCCCCCAGTGACAAGATAGACATAATGCATATTCTTAATCCTTGCCTGTTGTGTGCATTGAAATTTGAAACACTGCAAGAAAAGGACCCTCTAAATGTGAGTTCTGGGAATCTCACTATTGATCTCTGGAGACTACTAGCGGTAAAACAAGCTGTTATATATATGTTTGTTTTAATTTAAAAATTAAACTTGCATTTGAATTTAAATTTTGAAAATGGTTTAGGAAGAGCAGTAATTAAAAATGCCATTGAATGTCTTTCTTCCTTCATGGTTACACTAGTGCAAGAATATTCCTTCCTTCAGAAGAGGAGAGAAGAAAATTAAGTAGTTTAAGTTGTTTAGAGAGTTTTCCCCAAGCATCTACTAAACATGACATAAGGAGGATGTTCGTTGACTGCAGAGACAGTGGGAATACATGGACAATACATGGAACACCTGCTGAGCTCTGAGACTTTCAGCATTCATTTGCACGCAGCATGCTTTGACATGTAGAACAGATACAGGTAAATGAACAGAAATAGAGAAGCTACAAACAGCTTAAAAGTGAAATACATGTCTTCTACCTCATAAAGATGCACTTGTCAGTTTCCTGCTAACTTAATTAGAGGGAAAGTGAAAAATTGAAAACCAGACCCATGCAATGGGAGACATCGCACTGCATGTTTGCCTCAGTGCAAACCCATTTTTTCACAACTCTTTTAGTGATAATATTTCTTCATTATCTTATTTGAATTGACTCATCACTAAGTAATTATTGCCTATCCTGCTCACTCCATCCATCAGTTCTTTGTCACACATTATTAAAAACGCAACTTTGACATTTTATTCCCTTTCTGAATTTCAGATGAAATGTGTTTTTCAGGTCTAGAGATTGTGGGAGTGTGTTTGTTTGCATACTACACTTGGCTGCTGACTTGCAAAACACATTGTGTGAAAACATTATGTTCCTGCGCGTGAAGAGAAATGCTGCACGTTACAGAGTTTTGTGAAGTTCTAAAGCATTGTAGGGAATAAATCTACTGGGTTGATTTGAATTAAAAAAATAACACTTTTTTTTTTTTTTTTTCCTGGAAATCAAAGTTTGGTAACAGACTAGGACTCTGTGAATGTTTCTGGTGATTTTTTAATTGAAATTTCAGGTTTTACTAAACAATATGAAAGTGATGGTGAATTTTAGTCACATTTTCATAACATACTATCCTGAGATGCACAAAATTTTGGGGGAAGGGCCCTTGCTTTAACTGAGTATCTCTGCTTAAATCATTTCATCAGGAGGCACTGTTTCAAACTCTGTCTGCTTGGGTCAATGTGAACTTCTCCCTGCCTTGCTTAACGCAGTTTGCTAGATCATCATGCTGCAAGGTATTTTGAGTGGGCAACTCTCAACCTCTGTTGACGCTGATTTCTCATCAAATTACTTAGATATCTTTCAGTGGAAAGATGGATCTTGTGTGTATATTTCTGGAGGATAAGTACTGAGTTCTAGAGTAATTATCTTTTAATCTTTTTGTTGAAATGTATATTTAACGAAGTGGAACATCCTAACCAAGATTCTTCCTGGGAAGACGTAATTTCAGGTCAGGCAAGGGGGACCTCTGTTTTAATCTCCCACAAACCAGGTATCAACAAGTCTAGCTAGGGAATGAAAGACAGCTTCTTCCTGTCTGTTTTGATAATACATGTTTACATTTGTCCTTAAGTTTATTGGCTAACTTTATTAAAAATTCCCACTATAGAAATAAAATACTTTGTAGAACGGGGGAGAAGTTAGTGAAGGGCAACAAGTTTTATCGAACAAAGATGATGGAGTAACATTTTTTTCTTAGGAATAATGGAGCAAGCTAGGACTTCTCATCCTCAGAATGGTTGCCCATGTTGGAATATTTTAGGGGTCTATAAAATCATGAGTGATATGGATAGGGATTGTTGTTCAGTATCTCTTCTATAACAAAAATCAGACAAAACTGATGGGTGGCAGGTTTCAGAACAATCAGTAAAAGGTATTTCTTCAACACATTGGATAAGAAGCTTACGAAATTCTTCACCAAAGAATGTTGTAAATCTGTGAGTTTACATGGGTGCAAGGTCAAACTGGGTAAGTGTATGGAACAAAAATCCACTGAGGGTTATTGAATATATAGCAAATATAGCCCCTTTAGAAAAATCACTGACATTAATATCTTTACAGTCTGAGAGACTACTAAGGGGGAAGTGTCACATACATGCTCTGTTCTTACACTTCCATGGGTATCAAATATGGTCATTGTTAGCAACTGAGCTGGATCCACCATTGGCCAAATGCCTTGTTAATTCTGAATTAGAAGATAGGTGGGGAAAGGTGATTCTGCCAAAAATGTATGTTCTCAAGTATTGATTTATTTATTTTTGGCTGACCCAGACATTTTTTTAATTCCTGTTTTTCAGTTTGTTCAAGGGATTTAGCAAAGGAAGAAGAATTAACATGATATAGTCACACGTGTCTCATTTAAACTTATATACAGTCTTATTGGTTTGACATGCAGATGTGTATTCATGAATAAATAAGACATATTGATCACAAGGAAGATACATAATTAGATATGTATTTCCTTTTAAGAGTAGTCAGATCTAGGCCTTATTCCAACTGCTATTTTTGGTTTTTGGTGTGGTGTTTTGTTTTTTTTTTTTTCTTTTTGGTATCGTCCTTATTTTATCCTTGGATTAGCAATAAATCTCCTTTCTAGAAAGAAAATAGAGTATACTCTACCATCTATCATTCCTAAACCTCAAAGTGAAAAGATCTCTCATCTTTGAAACTCGTAAGCCCATGCAGCGGAGACAGAGTTTGATACATACCAGTAGGAGCAATTATCTGTGTCCCAGAGGATCCTACAGTTTGTGCTAACACTGATACCTTATTTTGTACACAGGTCATGAATGCTCTAATGACCACAATTCATGTTGGCATTTCGAGACCAGGAGAGCATGCTGTGCTCCCCCTTGCTTTCACAAGACTGACACAAACAATCAGGGCAAAATTCACAGG